>NC_089587.1:98117872-98417872 GCF_019320115.1 Miscanthus floridulus | reverse complement strand
GCCTGAATCGAGCTACTAGGCTTCACGGTCAGAACGACTTATCCGGCCAGCTAAGTGTTAGGCTGCGTTCAACATGACATGAGGACGTACAGCGTATCGGTCCTTAAACGACTCAGACGGAGTCACTATGTTCAAACCTACACAAGACCCCGCCCGGTCTTAATTCATTATTTACATGGTTCTTTTCCACGATAGCAAATATAGCCAATAGTGATCCACCTCATCCTAAAGCTCGCAGGTGACAGGAAATCACCTGACTTCTACCGCACTAAGCATGGCTAAGCATTTAACCCGTTCCTGAACTTAATAGGATTCCAGTGCGATATCTGGACAAGGAAGGATATAATGCAGCAATTGGTTTCAACCAATTCCTATACTTAATGCATCATCAACAATAAAAGACACTCAATGTATTTGTGAAAACATAGGAGGCTTAATATGCTCCGGGGCTTGCCTTTCAGGAACGAGGAAGGCTGGTGGTCAGGGCACTCGGGCAATTCCTCCACGGCGACTGCTTCGTCGGCTTCCTGCACCTCGGGTTCCTCCTCCTGGTTGGCTCCCTCGAACTCCAGCAACGTCACTCCCTCTGGCACACCTATTGCATGAATGCGCAAGATAAATATCATGGATGCACATGTACGAATGTCGGGGATGCTCGGGGAATGCACATGTTCGCTGTAGTTTGCATATTCCAACTTAAGCCCTATTCAAATCACTTTCACTTACCACGTTTATACAACCTAAGGTATAATTGCTCATCTTCCGTTAATGACCTAGCACCTGCACCTAAGCATATTCTTAAGTTAGGCTAACCCCTAAACAATCAACGAGAACCTTGCAACAACATACATTCAAGCATTTGTATTTCAGCAAAATGAATACTATGTAGCGGTGCAGTAAACTAGTCATAACTGAAGATTTATAAATCCAATTGATATGCAACAAGACAATCTGGAAAGCTTATAAAATTGTCTACAATACATTTTCAGACCTCAAAGCATGATTCAAACCTTTACCAGTTCAAATTCATCAATCAACAGAAGTCTATCCTCACCAGGCAGAGAATCAGCAAAAACTGCAACCTAACTTTAAACAGCTGTAGTTTCTAAACTACTAGGCCAAATGCCCTCAAATTTTGACAGGAGCTAGCTACCTAATTTATCTACAACTCTTGTATTCAACTCATTCACAGAAAACCAAAATATCATGGGGAACTTTTCAAAGTCCCCAGATCTGTCCCGAGGGACATAATGCAAACAATTAATTACTAACTTATGATATAAATACTTAATTGGACAAAACTAACTTTACTGATATATCACACATATCACAAGAACACCAGAAAGTAGGGGGTTCATCACCAAAACATTTCTTTTAATCCATTTCTTAATTTATTTAATTAATTAGGGGAAATAGTAAACATATATTAAAACTACCCCATTAATTCTACAAAAATTACAGTAGACACTACATGCTTTAAGTAGACTACCATAAAAATTTCACACCATTTGAGTAAGTATAACAATCTACACAAAAATGGTAAGGCAGAATGACTTAAAATGGCATAATTAGGAAACCTTAGTGAAAAGTGTCAAGCAACAGATTTCATATTTTTCCTAGCATCCTTAAGGTACTAAGATACTACCTACCAAGTTTCATGGCCATAGGATTCCTAGAAAATTTATAAAAATTCACACAAGTATCTACTAGTGATAAAAGGAATATCTATAACTCAAAAACTACACATGCAATGACTCTAAAATTTTAACCAGGGCTTCTACTATACAATACTAGCTTACCCACAAAATTTCATAATTTTTGGATCACAGAAACTCAAGATATGATTTAAACAAGTTTGCATGCATTCAAAAACACATTTCAAGTTCCTATTTAATTCACCCAAAATTTCTACCTACTGTGCTCAAGATATATTTTTATTAAATACTAGACCTCACAGTGAGTCTAACAAAATTGGAACCACCCAATTTGGATCTACAAAACAGGAGATACAAAAATATCAAATCAACACTCAAAACTGAAA
The DNA here is from genome assembly GCF_019320115.1 of Miscanthus floridulus. Lineage (NCBI taxonomy): Eukaryota > Viridiplantae > Streptophyta > Magnoliopsida > Poales > Poaceae > Miscanthus > Miscanthus floridulus. The sequence continues at coordinate 98,415,831 of NC_089587.1, read as the reverse complement.
ATTTGAACTATCCTTAAGAACAACAGCCACTGACGTGTGGGACCCGGCTGTCAGCCGACCCCCCTGGTCAGCGGCAGCAAAGCAGAGGAGGCGGCTGCGACGCGCGGAAGACAGCGTAGCTCGCCGACGGTGACCTCACCGGCGACGAGAACGGCACCAACGTGACCGCCTAGACCTACTGCGTCGATTGGTACCCTAACCGCAAACCCTACCGACCTCTAGGTACCCCGGCCACAGAGCTCGGCGGCTCGGCCATGGCGCACGGCGGCGCGCGGCCGTGTCCTGACCTGGCTGGACCGGTGGAGGTGGTGACGTCTTCACCCGAGCATCAGAACATGACGGAGAAGGTGATGCTGGAGCTAGGGAAGGAAAAGAGGAGCGGTGTTGAGCTGGCCACGGCGAGCGCCATCTCCGGCGAGAGTGCGACGGCGCGGGAACGCCGACAGCGGCCTCACCTGAGGTCGAATGACCGCGCGGAGATGATGACGAGCAAGAGGGGATCATGGCGGAGCTTTGGTGAAGGTGTAGTGCACGTTTTCGCGGTGGTGAGTGCGCGGGAGCTTGCCGAAGCTCACGGCAGCAATGGGGAGCGGTGGTTCCGCTGCTTCGGCTGCGGAGGAGAAGGGAGGAAGCGAAGAAATGAACTGAGGCACAGGGGGGGCTCTCGGTGGCGTGCTGCGGCTTGTGCTGGCGCTCTCAGGCCCGACGTGGCCTGGCCGATCAGGCCGGCGGTGACGCGCGGCGCCATGCGGCCGTCGAGTTCTGAATCGGTCGGGTCACTGTAGGTGTCTGAACTTTCGTTTCAGTTTCGACAATACCGACTGACAGGCGAACTTCAACGATGATTATCTCCTAAACCGTGTTGATTTAGCTCGTGGTATAATTAACAAAGTTGTTCATCTATATGCGAACTACAATCTTTACAACTGGAGCTCGAGCTGTTTGGGCTTTGTTTGGAATCTACAAGGTGTATAAGTTGGGTACATGAAACTGAAATCCAGTTATAAGACTTAGAAAATTTTCAAGTGTGGAATCAGCCTTCAAAGCTGACATGTGGGCCATGTTAGAGACTGTTCCACACAATTTCATGACTTGACTTCTAAACAAAGTTTGTTCCTTATATAATTCTCTACATCTTTGCTTTAGGTTGCTCAGACATGCAAACATCCTAAGCCACACTTTTTAAACAGTCAAACAAAAAGGTTCAGGGGTCAAATTTGGTCAAACCATGACTTGGAAAACTAATTAGTCAAAGTGACCAACATGAACAATGTTCCAAAAGACATTCTATGTGTAACTAAGTTACTTACAAGCATTTCTAGCCATACCATACATTGGTCACACAAGAATCAATCAAGGTATGTACTGAAACAATGAAAAACACAAGAAATGTTGCAAATGTTTCATAGTCATGTTTCACATGTTTCATGATCTTGTTGCATAGTATTAACTAATCTTGTTTCACTAAGTGAGTGGCACATGTTGCACTTAAGTGTTGCACACTTTACATTTCATAAAAGAACAACACACATGAAATATATAACACGTTGCAATGTTTCGGAATTATGTTTCATGTGCTATAAGTTCACGAATGAATGCATGATGCTCATGTTTATGAAATGCAGTGCAAATGTGGGAGCTAAACACCAGGGGTGTTACATGGAGACACTATTTGCTTGGCAATGTGTGTCATATCTACATAGATCATAAGAGTCTTAAGTATATCTTCACTCAACCAAAACTAAATATGAGACAGAGAAGATGGCTAGAACTGATCAAAGATTATAATTTAGAAGTACATTATCATCCTGGTAAAGCGAATATTGTTGCAGAAGCTTTGAGCAGAAAGTCTCATTGCAATTCCCTGTTAGAAGATAGTTTCAATTTGTTACATCCTATTATGCTGCACAATATTATGATCAGTTGTTCTCTCGAGAGCAAGATCATCGAGCTTTAGAAGATCGATCCAGGTGTGTTCCACATCAAAAGAAAGATGAAAGAGCAAGAGACTAAACATTTTAGAATAGATGAGAACGGTATTCTATGGTTTAAATAGACTAATAGTGCCAAAGGATAAGGAACTTAGAAACCAGATCTTAGGAGAGGCTCACTCTTCTAAACTATCCATTCATCCAGGTAGTAGCAAAATGTATCAAGACTTGAAGAACCATTTTTGGTGGACCAAAATGAAAAAGGAGATTGCAGCTTATGTTGCTAAATGTGATAATTGTTGCTGAGTTAAGGTTGTTCATTTGAAACCTGCTAGACTGCTTCAACCACTGTTCATTCTAGGTTGGAAGTGGGAAGAAGTTAGCATGGATTTTATTGTTGGACTTCCACCTACTCATAAGAATTTTGATTCCATATGGGTAATTGTGGACCGCCTAACTAAGTCTACGCATTTCATTCTAGTCAGAACCAACTATCGATCGCATGAGTATGCTGAGTTGTATATATCCCACATAGTACGTCTACATGGCATGCCAAGAACCATTGTGTCTGACAGAGGGCCTCAGTTCACTGCTCGCTTTTGGGAACATTTGCACAAGATGTTAGGCACCAACTTAGTCAGAAGTTTTGCCTATCACTCTCAGACCTCCGGGTAAACTAAACGTGTAAATCAAATATTGGAAGACATGTTGAGAGCTTGTGTCATCTCTTCAAAAGGTTCATGGGAAAAATGGTTACCTTTAGCTAAGTTTTCCTACAACAATAGTTATCAAGAGAGTATTAAGATGGCTCCTTTTGAAGCTTTGTATGGCCGTGAATATAGAACTCCTTTGAATTGGGTTGAACTCAGAGAAAGGAGATACTATGGTATTGATTTTGTCAAAGAGGCTGAAGAGCAGGTGCATATAATTCAACAACATATAGAAGCTGCTCAATCAAGGCAGAAGAGTTATGCGAACAAAAGAAGAAGACCTATTAAGTTTGAAGTAGGTGATTATGTATACCTGAAAGTGTCGCCAATGAAAAGGGTACAACGGTTTGGGGTAAAAAGAAAGCTTGCACCCAGATATGTAGGTCCATATCCAATCATTGAGAAAAGTAGAAGAGTAGCCTACAAAATCCAATTACCTCTAGAAACGAAGGCTATCTTTAACATTTTTCATGTATCCTAATTAAAGAAATGTTTATGTGTTCCAGAAGAAAGAGTGGAGATAAGTGATATCAAGTTAGAATCAGATCTAGCCTATGAAGAGAAGCTGGTGCAAATTATAGATTACAAAGATAGAGTAACTCAAAACCATGTGATCAAGTTTTACAAAGTGATGTGAAATAATCATAGTGAGCAAGATGCTACGTGGGAAAGGGAAGATTATTTACATGAGGTTTATCCCTCCTTTTATGAGAAATGGTAGGTCTTTCGAATCTCGGGTGAGTTTTCTATAAGGGGGAGAGGTTGTAACACCCTAGGTGTTAGGCTTGCACTTTTGCACTTGCATTGCATGGGCCTATGCATCATTCATTCATATATGAGCATAAGCTTATGAAGTTCATCTCAATCACTTTATTTTTGTACATATGATGATAGCTATATGCATGTATATGCTTGCCATTATGTGTGACCAATGTATGAAATGCTTGTGGGACCTTAGGGTTACCTTAAACATGTTTAGAATGTCACATGGAACAACTTTGGTATTCATGACTTGGACCAATTTGGCCTCTAAGTCACGATTATAGTGTAAGTTACCATTTTCAAGTTGTATGTTTGACCTAAGTTGAACTATAGCATAGATTGTTTGCATGATAGTACACCCTTAAGCAAAGTTGTAGTACTTGACTAGAGTAACAACTTTTATTTTTGGGTCAAGAGCTAATTCAGTGCCTAACATGGTCAAATAGGGCTCACAAGAATCAATAAAATACTATTTTCAAACTTAGAAATTTCGCTAAGTGTTAATTGTGATTTCAGTTTTAAGTGACCTACTTTGAAGCTTTGCAATTTGAAAACCATGATAAATTAGATGTTACTCCCTAAAGCAAAGTTGGAGTTTACATGTAGCTCTACAACTTTTATTAATAGAGTTTTTGCTAACTCACCACGGATTAGCAGTACTAACGGCTTGAACATGCGCTGTTAGACGGCCTGATGGCCGGTTTGAACCGGGTGCCGCGCGCCGTCAATGGCCGACTGCGCTAGGCCATGGCTACCACGTGGTGTCCATACATCAATGATGGCCGAGCTTGTAGGGCCAGCGTGTGGACAAGAGGGTTGCGTCCCTGCCACTCCACTCCCACTCGTGCACTCCTCCTCTCTCTCTTGCCCATGCACATAGAGCCAGCAGCAGTGCCAGCGTCGCCATCGCCACCGTGAGTTCACTAGGCTCACGCATAGCCATCACCACTCCATTTTCCAATTGCTCATGCCAGTAGCTTTGCCTTGCTCTGCTCTACGACCTCGAACCACCAATTTCACCGCTCGAGTCAAGGTGAGGCCATAATCCGAGTCGTCGTGCCCGCCATGGCCGAGGTGCGCCACCGAGCGCGAGCTCGCCATGGACAGCCATAACATGTGCACCTCTACTCCTTCTCTCCCTCCTCTAGTCCTCATCATAGGTCATAGGATCTAAACCCATCATCCTTTTTAGATGCTACCACCAGGTTGCGCCGGAACGCACCGCCGCTCCCGCCGTAGCCGCCGCAGTCGCCATGGCTGCCATGACATGCAAGCTCATCATTGACGAGGTGGCCTATCACCTCCCTCCTCTCTCATGCACCTTAGGATGAGTAACCATAGATCTAGTAGGTGGCATGACGGAGACCTATCTCTCACCGCCGTCTAGCCGAAACGCCGAGAGCACCACTGTGCTCTATGCGCTGCAGCAGCGGCATGCATGTGGTCGGAGCTTGCCGCCACCTCACCAGAACCCTAACCACCCTAGATAGCTTTGTTAGTTTACCATGAAGCCATGATGTGCCTCATCTGAGCACACCATGGCTAAAGAACGCTGGTGTACCGCTGCACTGCCTCCGCCATCCGCCATTACCATCGGTGAGGGTGCTCTAGTGCACCGCCGGTCCAACGAGGGGCACCACTGGGTGTGGGGGAGTGTGGGGAGTGCAAACATGATGACACTACCACCGAAGACCTCGTTGTTGGTGAGCTATCGCTGGTCAAATGCCCCTCTATTTTGTTTCGCTGACGGGTGGGTCCCATTGACTTCAGGCCCCATCTATTAGTCTAGGTGTTGCTTTGATTTTCTTATTTTTTCATAGGTTTGAATACCAACTTCAAAAATTCATATCTAGAGCTAGGAGTGTCCAAATTAAGTGAACCAAATTTTGTTGGATTCCTCATGAAGTTTAGTATTTGATAAAAATATAAAATGCACTATTTCTGGTATTTTTTGGGGAGAATAAAATAGAGCTAGATAAATACTTTTTAAATATTTTCCATCTTGTAAAATGCATAACTTGAGCTAGGAAAATGATAAAAATGTGATTCAAATTTTGATGATCTTGTTTTGACATACTCTTGCTAAGAGAAATACTAAAACTACAGTAAGCATGCTTGGAATATGACCTTCCTATTTAATCCTAAATAATTGCTAGTTTCTAGTGAAAATAAATAAGGTAAAAATACATAACTAATGATCATGCAAATTTTTACATAGTGTTATGGTACTATGATGCATGTAAGAAAAATATGAAATCTGTCGTTTGACACTTTTCACTAGGCTAAACTATTTTTGCTAAAATGAGCCTATGCAGCTTGTCATTTTGTAGATATGGCTATATTTATCCAAATGGCATGAAATTTGTACAATAGACTTATGGGAACATAAGTAGGCTACTGTAATTTTATCAGAATTTATGGTACATCTTTGATATATTTTTCTTATTTCACCTTAGTGTCCAAATAAATTAATAAATGCATTTAAATAATTTACTTGGGCTTGACCATCATATTTTCTAGAGTGTGTATGATGCCTATGAACTGTTGGTACCATTGGTTGTGCCCCAATTTTATTGCTTGTTTGCAGTGAAATATTAATTGCTCTATAATTCAATTTTAGTGACCATTTGGACAGTTTGGGTTGTGAAGTAAATTGCATGGGTAAAATGATGTTTGCTATGAATATTGTCAATAACAAAGTTGTAGATAACTTACTTATATTCCTTGTGTCAAATTTTCATGGCAATAGGCTAAATGGTTTGAGAGTTATAGCTGTTAGAAGTTGGTCTCCAGAAATGCTTATTCTCTGGAAATTTCTAGATAGACCTAGGAAGTTTACCTATTTTGACTAGGATAATGGTTGAATCACCTTTTGGTGATTAAATGAAAGTTGTAAGAAGTTTTATAGGCTTTCCATAAAGTCCAAGATCATAGTGTTTGGTTCAGTAGAACTCTAGATATAACCAAATTAAGTAGCTGTTGTTTACAGCAGGAAATGACTAAGTCAAGTATAGTTGTTTGTCTTATGTGATGCTTGTGTAGAAGCTTAGGCTAATTGAGATTAGTTGTTAGCTGTAGGTTTTAGGCCTCTTACTGATGATGAACAACTTTACCTTAGGTTGCTAGAATTTGGTGAGTGTATGTTTCTTGTATTATAGGAGAGATATGCACATATTCAGTAAAAATCAACGAGAAGAAAGTTATACATCTACTTGGTCAACGAGTGTTAAACTTATCATTCACCTTGCGGATAACCATGCTCATGCATACACAATTTATCATACCATCCCATCTCTTATGCATTCATGGTACTCATTTGTGCATATGCATGCAATAGGTTCCCCGGAAGGAGTGATGCTTCTCAAGTTCGAACCCGAGCAGCCGGTAGCCTAGGAGCTAGAAGTTCAGGTGGAAGGAGGAGTCAACATAGAAGATCTCCCTGAGTGTCCTAACCACCAACCTTCCTCGTTCTTGAAAGGCAAGCCCCAGAGCATTATAAGCCTCCTATGTTTTTATAAATATCACTTGCATCCTTTATGTTTGATGCATTAGGTTATAAGAGTTGATTGGAACCACTGGCTGCATATATTATCCTTGTCTAGATAAATATCTCTTGAATCCTTGGTAGGTCCAGGATCGAATTGATCCTTAGCCTTTCTTAGTCTAGTAGAACTCAGGTTATTTCCTGTCACCTAAAACATATAGGTAGATAACTGATCACGGGTGGCTATAATTGCTATCATGGAAATAATCATGTGTTGATGAATAAAAAGGAGACTGGGCTGGATTGTGATAGAGAAGCTTAAGGCATGGAGGTCTTGGTGCTTATTTATCCCCATCTATATCGATTAAGGACTGATTTGTTGTACGTCCTCATATCATGTTGAACGCATGCCTAGCACTTAGTTAGACAGATAAGTCGTTTCGACCGTGAAGCTAAGTAGCTCAATTCAGGCCAGGCCCTAGTAAGTGAAAGTGCACACACTAGAGGCAGTAAGGATGTGTGGAGAGCCAATGGCATAAATCAAAGGGTGGGTTCGAGTTCTGATCTTCCTAGCAGATTAGTAGAATCTCTAAGGGTGCGGCGCTGATTGGACCCACGAAGTTGGTTCCTAAGTTGTACCAAAGGTGACCCGATGTGACTCCGATAGGGGAAGTATGGGTTTGTGTTAGGAATAATTCCCCAGCTAGGTAGGAATCGATTCGAATCACCGTCTCTCTCGGATAGTGAGAACTTGACTGAGCAGCTACAACATAGAGTAACTTAATGGATGCTGGATGGTTATGATGATGCTCAAATCATTCTTATAACTGAATATGGTTACTAATGCTTGTTAGCTTAATCAAGTGATTGCTCTAGTATAGGTGCTAATATAGAGATGCTTAATTGAATAGGTATCCAAATTGATGCTAGAGATCTAAAATGTCCAAGTTATGTTACTTAACTTTTATGCAAAATATTGTCAAGCTAACTCCACCAATAAAGCCTTGCATACTCATTGGTGTTATATTATTTCTAGTTTATGATGGGTAAGTCTAGCTGAGTACATTCTCGTACTTAGGGTGTATTCCCTCTTGTTGCAGATGACATAATGTACCATGGGTACTATAAGAACTGCCTTTGTCCTACCATGGATGAGGACTAAACCATGGGGCATGGTACTCCTAAGTTATCCCCTCTGTTCTGCTTTTGCTGGAATGACCATAGCACTGACATATATTTGAACTAAGAGTGATGTTGATGTTAAACTACTTTGCTTCTGCTATTTAAACTTGGTTTGTAATAACTAGGTGAACTCCGATGTATGTGAGGAAATTATGAACTATTTATGAACTATGATGTAACATGTGACTGGTTATGTTGGATCATGTATAATCTTGGTTTGTATGTTGGTTTGTTTGAGATCCCTCATGATTTTACCAGACTACCGGGTTTATATGGGCTCAAGTATGACAGTTTGATCGCTTCAGCGATTGCTATTGTACCTGTGCTCTTATAAATTAGACGGTTCTATTACATAGTCCGAGTGGGGCCCCGACACCCCGTTCATGGGGATCTAGCTTGGGTTAGCTGGTGACCGGCTCCAGATTCTTAGTGGTCAATCCATATAGTTCTCGGGTCCATTTGACTGGTCTCATGGGCTCTCTGCCTTTCTTTGAGGAAAAACCATGGATTGAATCCGGCCGAGACTCGAATATGGGCCAGGATGCCCGTGGTGCTCATGTGCTTAGGTACTAGCCACTAGCAGGCCCATCCTTTTCCTCCTCTTACTCTAAAGGTTCCCGAAGCAGTTGTCAAACCCATCGGTGGGCCAACCTTTGAACTCCTAGGCCTAGATGGGTCATAGAGGCATCTTCAGCTCCATATCCCTCTTACTCATGGCGGGTCATTGCCCATTTGGAAAGGTGAAATATCCTGTGATGAGACATGGTGGCAGGTCATGGCAGGCGTGGAGATCTTGGCAGGTGGTTGGTTTCCTCGCACCCATTGCCCCTAAAAACGAAAGGGTTAGCCCCACAGGTTCCATACATTGCATCCTTGCCTCTGTAGCCATGCCATCACTACCATTGATTAGGTTTCCTACCTCCACATCTTCACCGCCATTGAGCCTGCATCCATCTGCCCCCACCTCCAATGGATCCATGGTGCCATTCCGACATCACCTCCTAGAGTATGGAGGGCCTCGTCCATCATGGTCTTCTCCGCACGCGGACCTCGGCCAAAGAGTGGCTACTGCCCGGTGAGGAGGATTTGTCGTCGCCGCCCGATGGCTATGTGGTGTCATTCGCCCACTTCCAAGAGCGTGGGTTCATGACCCCCACCCACAAATTTCTTCGGGGGCTACTGCACTACTACAAGATCGAGCTACAGCATCTCAATCCCAACAGGATCTAGCACATGTCAATGTTTGTTGCCCTGTGCGAGGGATTCCTAGGGATCAGCCCCCACTTCGACTTGTGGAGACACTTCTTCACTATCACCCTTCAGAAGAAGAGGGAGAAGAGCGGCAGGCAGGAGCTGCACATGCTGATGGGGTGTGCTGGCATCCAGCTTTAGAACAATCAGGTCGGCGAGTACCCGTCCATGCGACTATCAACGTCCAATAAGGGGTGTTACTCGCAGTGGTTCTACCTCAAGAACGCCGCCACCGCCCCTCTGCCGGAGTTCATTGGGCACCTGATCGAAGAGGCCCCGGAGCAATGGAGAAAGTGGGGCATCTCAAAGAATGATAAGGCAGAAGAGCCTTTAGAAGTTGATGATTGGCTTAGGATAATAGAGCAAAAGTTTGAGCTGATTCACTGTACCGACATTCAGAAACCAAGGTTTTTTGGCACAGCACCTTCGAGGAGCTGCTGGTGCCTAGTGGGCAAATTTGGTAGCAGTACAGCCCGCTGGTCACCAAATCACCTAGAGGGAGTTTAAGGATGCCTTCAGGGCACACTATATTCTAGATGGTGTAATGACCATGAAGTTAGAAGAGTTCTTGGCTCTTAAGCAAGGGGAGCACCTGGTGATGCATTATGTTGGACGCTTCAATCACCTGTCGTAGTATGCTATAGAGTATGTGAATACTGATAGGAAGAAAAAGAATCATTTTCTCAGAGGCCTAAACACTAAACTTCATACCATGATGGCAACTTGTGGTAATGCAACTTATCATGAGACAATCAATATTGCTATCGCTTCGGAGGAGAATTACCGCCGACACAAGGAGGCGAAGAAAAAGAAAATATCTACTTCTAGATCGTCGAGTGGAAAGCATCAAAAGATAGTCTACCATCCTCAAAATCATGGCCGTGCACCATTTTGCCCACAACAAGGCCAAGGCAGGCAGCAAATCTTTATTCGCCCTGTAACTAATATGCCTTATCCTCATTAGACACCGCAGCAGCAAAATAATACAAATAATGCAAACCGCAATGCTACTCCCTAGAATCACAATTATCCATGCTATAATTGTGGTAAACCCAGACACTTTTCCCAAGAATGTCCGTATCACAGGAAGAATAATCCTAATGCACCTAAAGCACCTGTTACTCAAGCTCAGAATCAGTACAAGGGCAATGCTCAGAATAGTCAGAAGGGTCAGGCTAAGAAGAAAACTAGAAGGGTCTTCTATACTCAGGTGGAATCTATTCCAGAAGGAGAACCAGTAATGATGGGTATGTTTCCCATTGCTAAGCATCCTGCAATTACCTTATTTGATTCTAGTGCATCCCATATATTCATCAATCGTACATTTGTTGTGAAGCATAGGATAGCTATTGGGGAAACAAAAGAACCATATCATATATAGTCGCCTGGGGGACGAATCTATACAAGGGAGGTAGTTCAGCATGTACCTATTGATTTGGGAGGTTATGAGTTCTCTACCAATATGCTGATATTAAAGGATCAAGATATAGATGTGATCCTTGGTATGAACTGGTTAACCCAACATGGGGCTATCATAGATGTCCTGCATAGAACCATAAGGGTAAATGCACCTGACAGCAAAACCCAACTTCTCATCCAACTTCCCTTTCCTAAGAGTACAGTGGAAATAGTCTGTGCAACTATTGTTGAAGAAGCCGAGAAAATTTTAGTGGTATGTGAGTTTACAGATGTCTTTCCTGATGATCTGCCTGGTCTACCACCAGACCAAGATGTAGAGTTTAGAATTGATCTGAAACCAGGAACAGCACCAGTGTCCAGAAGAGCATATAGGATGTCACCCAAAGAACTAGCAGAATTAAAATGCAACTACAAGAGTTATTAGACAAGGGTTTCATTCAACCCAGTTCATCACCTTAGGGATGCCCTGCTATCTTCGTGAAGAAGAAGGACCAAACCTTAAGGTTATGTGTTGACTATCGGCCATTAAATGAAGTCACCATAAAGAACAAATACCCCTTACCCTGAATTGATTTGCTTTTTGATCAACTTGCAGGAGCTAAGGTGTTCTCAAAGATAGACTTGAGATCAGGCTATCATAAAATTAAGATCAGACGAGAAGATGTGCCGAAAACAGCGTTTACTACCCGATATGGTCTATATGAGTATCTAGTCATGTCTTTTGGGCTGACCAATGCCCCGGCTCATTTCATGTACCTGATGAACTCAGTTTTCATGCCTGAGTTGGATAAGTTTGTAGTGGTGTTCATTGATGACATTCTTATCTATTCTAAGAGCAAAAAGGAACACATGGAACATCTCCGCATTGTTCTACAAAGATTAAGAGACCACCAATTATATGCCAAATTTAGTAAATGTGCATTCTGGTTAGAAGAAGTACAATTTCTGAGTCATGTGCTATCTGCTGAAGGTATAGCTGTTGATCTGAGCAAGGTAGAAGAAGTCCTTAACTGGAAAGCACCTACCACTATTCATCAAGTTCGTAGTTTTCTGGGGTTGGCAGGGTATTATCGTCGGTTCATCCCTGACTTCTCCAGAATTGCGAAGCCAATTACTGGACTACTAAAAAATCAAACTAAGTTTGTATGGTCAACAAAATATGAGAAGGCCTTTCAGACATTGAAGAAGTTGCTGACAACTGCACCAGTATTATCATAACCTGATATCAAGAGGCCGTTTGATATTTATTGTGATGCATCTAGAATTGGTATTGGTTGTGTTCTGATGCAAGAAGGCAGAGTCATAGCATACGCTTCCAGACAACTCAAGAAGCATGAAGAACATTATCCCACCCATGACCTTGAATTAGCTGCTGTTGTTCATGCACTCAAGGTTTGGCGACATTATTTATTGGGCAATATTTGTCATATCTATACGAATCACAAAAGTTTGAAATACATCTTCACTCAGTCAGAGTTGAATATGAGGCAAAGAAGATAGTTAGAACTTATCCGTTGTAGCCCCACCGACCGACCCCTAGGTTTTGGTGTTTGACGCCAAAGGGGGAGAGGGTTCGAGTATGTAGACTCAAGGGGGGCGACTTTCAGGGGGAGCTAGTTATCTAGTATTAGCTTATTATATACATTTGGAGTTTTATCTGTGTGATACACTATTACTATTATGCATTCATGTGTTACTTTCATGCATACTATTATATCTATGTAATAGTGCTATCTACATGATTGTGATATATGACATGTGTGCTCTCTACTTTACATTATGTATATGTCATATCACTTGTGTTATGCTCATTTGCCTTTGCTTTCGTGTTTATACTCCAATGCAAATGAGCTTTGTTACTCGTACTCATGGTTAATTCATATCCTTTGAGTACATTGTGTTGGCTTGGGTCATATAAGCTTGACTAACACTTTTGTTCTTATCGACAAAAGCTTATATGAACCAAGCCCGTCAAAAACCTCACTCTTTCATATACTCGAGGTGGTATTGTCATCAATCACCAAAAAGGGGGAGATTGAAAGCATCTAGGCCTCTAGTTGGGTTTCAGTGATTAATGACAATACAAGATTACTATGACTAATGTGTGTTTTATAGAGGCAATTAAGTTAGTTCATGGTAATGGAGATCGATTGGGCAATCAAAGTTGTCATGCCCCTACGATGGAAATTATTTCGGTTTTCAAAGGATGGACGACAAGGTTAAGGATGACTAGTTCTAAGTATCGATTGAAGTTGGAGAGACACTTAGAGTAGTTTAGGACTTTGTTTATTCTTTGGCCGTACTATTAAGGGGGGTATGGACGGGTAGCTTGACTTAGTTGAGTCTAGTGAGTTAGGTGTGGTGCACACTTGTTAAAACTAGCTCTAGGTAGCTCCAACGAATGCCTAAGATCCTTTGGAGCAAACTTCATTCACATATGATCGAGAGTTGGAAGTGAATGGAGGGTTAAATGCTGACCGGACGCTGGCTCCGGTGCGATCGGACGCTGGCCGCAGGGTCCGGTCAGTTCATTTGATCAGCAGTCTGTGTTCGGTGCGACCGGACGCTGGAGAGGTCAAGTGACCGAACGCTGAAAGGCAGCATTCGGTCGACTCTAGTAAGGTTCTAGAGAAGGGAATCTACGACCAGACACGTCTGATCAGTACTGACCGGACCCTGAGGGTTCAGCGTTCGGTCGAGTCCAGTAAGGGTTTAATGCGACCGGACACGTCTGGTCAGTGGTGACCAGACCCTGCCAATGTCCGGTCAACACATTTTCACTGGTTCACAAGTTGAACTGACTGGAGCGTCCGATTAATACGATCAGAGCGTCCGGTCACCCCGCAGAAGCTCATAACGGTTCGTTTTTCAGGCTGCCTTATAAATAGAAGCTCCACTCATGTGTGGAGTCACTTTTGCTCATTCCAACAGCTGAGAAACACGTTTGTGAGTGCCAAAAAGAGCAAGGTCCTAGTGAGGTGATTGAGATTTGAGAATCCAAGAGAGTAGCCTCATTAGTGAATCAAGAGTAGCCAAATGTGCATCCATCTTCTCATTAGGCTTCGCGTGGTCAAGTGAGAGTTCGTGCTTGTTACTCTTGGTGATCGCCATCACCTAGACGGCTTGGTGGTGATTGGGAGCTTGATGATCACCCGACGGAGCTTGTGGGTGACCCAACTCAAGTTGTGAGCGGCTTTGGGTGATTCGCCGCGATGGAGTGTCGAAGAATCAACCCGTAGAGAGCACTTGATCCTTACGCGGATCAAGGGAGAGCTACACCCTTGCGCGGGTGCTCCAACGAGGACTAGTGGAGAGTGGCGACTCTCCGATACCTTGGCAAAACATCGTCGCATTCCTCTCTCTCTTTACTTTGAGCATTTACTTTGAGTATTTACTTTGAGCAATTCAATACTTGTCTTTACATTCATAGAATTGCCATGCTAGAGTAAGTTTGGAACATAGGTTGCAAGTCCTTTGTGCATTAGTTTAATAGAAATATTTTTCTAGGCACAAGGGGTTAATTGAGCTATCCGTAGGATTTGATTATTGCAAGAAAATTTAGAATTAGCCCAATTCACCTCCCTCTTGGGCATCTTGATCCTTTCAGCCGCCCACAGCTAGCCCCCTCCACCATAGCCGCACCTCCCAACCAGCCCGGCCTAGCCAACATACGTGTTACACAAGGGACATACAATTATGCATGATGTGGAGGGGAAGTTTACATACCTTTCTCTTTGTGTGTGATGTCAACGTATAACTGCATGTTTTGATGAATTCAGTCAATTTGAGACTTAAGTAGTAGCGATGGTTGGCTAAAATCCGAATTTTACAAACATCACAAGCTCAAAGAATCATGTTTTATAATAATACAACACATGTTCAAACTTAAAGTTCTTATGGTATTATTTGTTCCCGTTGCAACGCACGGGCATGATCCTAGATGGTTGAAGCGTCCATGAACTTTGTGAGTCTGTGATGCCACGCTCTCCGTGATTATGTTAATTTCACGAGCTTTGCTTTTTGGATTAAATATCACTTTAACATCGATATTTAATTTCACAGTATTGTTATCTTATCGTGCGATCCGTGTGTTTTTAGTACAAAAGTTTAGCTATCCCGTAGCAACGCACGGCACGAACCTAGTACTCGATAATATTTTTAAACAAAAAATACTCTAAGCTTCTAAAAAATCTAGAAAAAATATTATAGATAGATTGGGACATGAAAAAAATAAATGAAATATTTAAAACTCATGAAAATATCTCTAGAAGTTTCAAAAAAGTAGACTTAGCTCTAGGAAATGGGAAGATACCCAAGAAAATATGAAAACTCACAAAACATTCTAATATGTGTTTAGAGTTGTTTTAAAAGCTTTCGACGACAAAAATATGAGATGCAACCAACATGAATACAACATACATTAATGTTGATGTCTTCATGTTGGTTGTTGTGTCTTATGTTTCTGTTGTGAAACGTTTTATAAAGTGTGATTCGACATCGATCAGAATGTTCTAGGAATTTTCTAGTTTTTTTCACATATTTTTTTCATTTTCATATAGCAAAATCTTTTTTTTGAAAGCTTTTAGAGATATTTCAACTAACTCCAATTATTTTATTTGAATTTGTCATGTCCCTATCCATGTCTAAAATTTTATCAATTTTTTAGAAGTTTAGACACATTTTGTGATTTAAAAAGCATATCAAGTATTTACCATTTTTAACTAATTAAGAACGAAATGCCTTCAAACCATGACAAAGAGATATTTTGAATGGTTTTGAGAGTTCAATGCTTAAAATGTTTGGTTTTAGAGTTCGCCGATGAAAATCAAATTACTATAATAGTTATAAGGGAGGTAAAGATATTTTTTTCTTAGTATTTTCGAACCGGACTTGTTGACAATCCAGCCACAAATCCATCCATCCAAGATGAATGGATCAATCCGCCGAGGGTGAGGAATTTTAGGTTGATCACCAGTACAAGCCCCAGTTTTTTCTAGATCCATCCGCGGATCGAGAAATAAACCGAGATGGTTGACCGCTTCCTGTTCCGGAAACTCTCATCCCAAATGTGTAAGCCAAAACTCGCATCTCAAATGTCTAGGAGCCGACAAGTGACTTGTTTCACCGGTTGTTTGGGTTGTGGCTGTTTAGCCCAGCCGTTTCAGCCGCCCAAAGCTGAATAAACTATCAGCTTACCTGCTTCACATCATCAGTGTGTAGGGCTGCTGGTTGGCAGCTGCTGCTGACTGTGACTGTAGCTGCTTGGATGGCTGCTGCAGCTACAGATACAGTAATTCAAGCAAACAGGATCTTGGATGTGTTGTTTGTTAGTTCTTGTGACATGTATGTAAACTTTGGTTGGATCATGATGCAATTTTTCAGTTTCCACCGAGACGAGTATCAGATTTGAAGCAACCTCGGGGGAAAGCAGGCAGGCCAAGGAAACACACCAGCGGTTCATGTACCTCAAGTCCGCAACGATGAGTTTTTATCACCAACACTCTACCTGAAACTAATTCTTAGTACTTGTTTCAGAAGTTTCTCCTAGTCAGGAACTAGTAAAGAGCAGGTAACACCACAAAGACTGATCCACCACGAGGTAGCAAACGCAAAGGAGGCACAAAGGTGCAAGGTTCAACAGCAGCAGTCTCAAAATATGAATGTCGTCTTCAACATGCAAGCAACCGAAAGCACAGCATATCCAGTGCCGTTAACGTTTTACAGAATTTATTCTTCCATTGCTGGACATGTACAGACAAAGCTGTCCATCGGATGCATGCGAAACAGGATTGCCTTCCGACAGTGCCATGTCAGTCCTAGGTAGATCCCTCGGCCTTCTGCATTAGATAATATACAAGCATGCAGTAAGTACACATTGCAAACTGATGCTACCAAGAATTAGGCGCAATAAGCACTTAAGTCTTGATCTGTGCAAGTTGAACATCATACTGTGTTACTGTGACAATCCCATGCAATGCTAAGCTACAATCGAATTTGTTTTTGGTTGTAACACAACAAACATATTAAAGCCTATGCCAAACCTATCCTCAATCTTGTGAGGTGGTAACTGCAGTGTACTGTAGCCAAATGAGTTGAAAAGGGATGGTGCATGATATTCACTTTTCCTAAATGCGTGGAGAAAAGGAACTCAACAGTATTGAAAAAGTTATTTGGAACATATAACATGGACACTAATTTATGACTTAGTTTCATTGAATAAGGATGCAGAAACAATTTGTTTCTGACAGTGAATAGATTGATGCTGTGTTGTGAACATACAGCTGATCCAACCCTCTTGATGCTGTTTTGAGAACCAAAACAAATGGAAAAAATAGAGTTCAGCATGGTGGTTTATAATCTTGTAATAATCGTAGAAAAGTTTATTTCAGTACTTCGCTATGTATCTTTGACTGCTGAAAAAATTACACACTCATGTTTCGCTTAGGACATGTTTGGAACTTTGGATGCACTCCGATCCACCCCAATCCACATGGGTTGAGAGGGATTGGGATGGAAAAATAATAGATTGGAGTGCATCCGAACAAGGCCATATTGGGTTCATATAGGCCATGGGATAAGCAGAGGAATGATAACTTGAGTATTATGAAATATTGAAAATTAGAACTATAAGTGGAATAGGGTACTGTACTACTGTATATGTTTGTGTTGGAAATTTATTTATGCATAGTTAACTCCGAGGACCATTCCTGTCAACATATGGAAGCTCCTTGGCTCAATTAGGGTCTGCCGAATTATGCTACTTACACACAGTTACAGAACTGGACCCAAATCCCCCCAATCTAAATGCCCCCTGATGTAAAGAAACGCTCAGTCAAAGTAGTGCATAGTCCACATTAACTCATGATCTGATCTGAACATTCCAGGTTCTTGAGAACTAAACCCTGCAATGTACTTGGGTGTTCCAGAAATATCCCCATCCATTTTGTTCAGTAGACAGAGGACCCCATCCCAACCCCATTCTATCAGGATCAGTTCGGCATCTACAGTTTCGTTTGGGACTTGCCCTACAAATATGCAGTGACTTGAAAGTTGGGAGTGTAGAGTGCAGCTGTGCAAACAGCAATGCGATTTTCACATGCAGATCACATAGCTCTGTGCCGCTCGATGTCAACAGACTACGATACTACTGTACCTTGTCGGCGTCGGCGGGCTTGGCCTTGTCGGCGCCGGACTTCTCCTGCTCGAGCCGCTTCTTGAGCTTCTCCAGCCGCTCCTTCTCCATCTTCTGCTCCCCGCCCCGCGGTGGATCGAACCGAAACACCGTCACTCCGTCAGTCCCATCAACGTAGCCGTAACGACTGGATCGGGGAAATGGTCAACGGTTCAGGGTTTGGACCTGGATGTAGACGCTCTCCTTGGCGCGCTCCTCCTCGCTGAGCACGCGGCCCTTCCCGTCGCTGAGGAGGCGCAGGCCGCCGGTCGCCGCCGCCGACGCGGGGGCCGCGGGGGCGCGCAGGCGCGCGGGGAGGGAGCTCAGCGCGGTCCGCATCGCCATCTCGTCTTCTCGTCTCGTCGCGATCGAATCTGCCTGGGCCTGAGGTGCGGGGGCTGGTTGGGTTGAGAAATGAGATGGGTGGGTGGACTGAAGTAGTGACTCGCCCTGGGTGTGGGTGGGTGCACGAGAAAGGGGAAGAAGCCTTCAGAAAGTTCACCTTGGGTTTTCCTTTTCTTTACTTTTGATTCTTGATTTGAAACAAATTCTGGATAAAGTTTTTATAGGGGATTCCTGTCGCTTTTTCACTCTGCCCTCTATCTAGATAAAGTTTTCCGTGGAGACTTCTTTCGCTTTTTCGATCTGCACTTTCTGTTAATCCTGTTTTGTAGGAGTAAAAAAAGATGGTCATGATTACAAATTCTCTACGTTATGGTGCAACATTTAGGGGCCGTTTGGATTCTTTTATTTTGGCCTTAATGGATTATGCTATTTGACTTTAAATTTGACATTACATAACTTTCTTAAGCTCACAAATAAACCGATCTCAAATTCATAGGGTGGGAGATGAAAATAGATTCTATAGATTATTATGCTATAATTCTATTCTCCAACTTATAGCACACTCTTCAATTCCCTTCCTTACAATAGAAATACAACATATAAGTATGTCTCTTATATGCCTAATAAAAAATATACAAATATATTCCATATATAACTATATTAGCTTAATTAATCTATATCTAAATTATAATTATTAGAATGAATTTAATTCCAAAGATCTGAACAAGCCCCACATTGCAATTCCTACGTGCTACCCCAACCATGGACGTTTGCCATTGTTGAATTCTAATGACCTTCGAGCATGATGCTTTGAAAGTAGTTTTGAAAGCAAACTACGTATATGATTTCTAAGTTTTCAAACTAACTATTTTGAACAACCATATAGGCCCCTATCGGATTTTGGTGGTTGAATAACAAAAGTCCATTTTAGAGACAAAAAAAACATTTAAATGTTGTCACTTGAAGATTGTAAGAGGGAGCAATCCTATCATTGAACACCTATGGACTTCGTGAAGCATTCTTTACTCTAGAAGGTGAAGTCTCCTAGATGTTGCCCAGCGAGCTCCCAATAGGTGCCACGCTACAGGAAATCTGTGAAGATTTTGATTTTGCCTCCACAAAGGAAGAAATCAAGGTAATGAAAGGCGAAGTCCCTCTGTTGGGGTCCTTTGCTGATGTTAAGTGCTTGAAAGAGACTTGCCTCCCTAGAAAACTCATCAACGAAGATGTAGGATTCACGACGGTGAACCAAACCTGGGTAAATAAATCATGTATCTTCTTTGCTTGTTATTTATGTTATTGTTGTGCTGATTTTTGGGTGATTTCGCCCGATCTACTTGTTCTTATGTTTGTGGTTGTTGGTTCTGGAAGGAATCAACTCACTACATTTCCATCAACCCTTGGTAATATAGAATCAATTAAATAGATGTAATCCCTCTTGATTTGTGTTCTTCTCGTTACTCATTACCTTAGTAAGAGATCTCTGGTTCAGACTAAAACTCTGATGTAGACCAAGCCTTCAGTCATTTTAGGAACATCAATTCACCTCTCTCAGGTGGCATCTCAATCCTTTCACATTGATCTCCCTAAAGGTTAATCAAAGTCTTATTCGACTCCTCCAACCGAAAACATGTTTTTTGTCTTCATTTGAAATTATCTGATCTTGGTCCCTAGTGGTTCTGACAATGGTTTTGGTCGACGCGGCACCATTAGATCCATTGACACGGTGCCACTCCAATCGTAAGGGAGGTAAATCAATCTATATTGTTAATCAAGGGAGTTAGATATACTTTATAAAAATATCATAAAATAGTATAAATATTATCCAAATATTTTCCCCATAAAAGCTCTACAATTAAAAATTCCAAATCTGAATATTAGAAAAAAATATTATATAATAATTGTTTTAGCTTAGAAAAATATAAAACCATTTTTTTTCTAATATCATGTTCTACGTTATGGTACCTAGCTAGTTTGGAATTATTTGATTCTTATACGATCAACTTTTGGTGTTTATTGGATATTATATGATCTCGCTATTTGTTATAATTTGTCCAAGATAATGACACACTACGTATGAGTTTAAGTGACTCCACTGATCTCATACTTTATTCTATTTAGTATGAACATATGTGACATCTCAGCACTATGAGATGGATATGGCTGCTGCTGCTTTTTTTTTCTAGTCTGGGCAACGAACATACAATTTAACTACGTGATTGGTGCTTGGACATGTCCAACTAGCTAGATACCACCATATCACAAAGAAACGTCCTTTTACTGCATATGATGCTTTATGTTTCTCGTTTACAAGCATGCAAATGAATTCTATTTGGTGAGGTTTGAATTATTAGCAAAAATATTAGCCATGCGATTGATGTGGAAATAAGTTACAAAATGTTGTGAGCTGGTTTGGTTCCTTGTCATTGAACCCGCTCCATGGGTTCGAGTCCGTAGATTCAAGGCAGGTATATGCGCTTTTCCGAATTTAATTTATCATATTATATAGGGACAATTGGCCACGGGACATGCCAAATGAGCACCGACGGCTGGTGGACACCCCAAATCCGCAAAGTTGCTGCTGGACACTGTGTTTCCACTTTGAATTGTCAGAAGACACCGCGCCCGGTTTCAGCCAAGAAAGGTGATGATTTGCCTAAATTGCCCTTGGCCCAACTGGTCAGCCCATTCTTCTTCCTCCCCCTTTCTTTCTCTGTGCCGGCCGCCGGCCTCCCGCCGTTGAAGGAGAAACGGAGGAGAGGGCGCCGGCAGCAAGGCGAGCTCCGCGCGGACGCGTCATGAATTTGGGGCAAAGGAGGCGCCGGAGCCCGCTGTTCCCGGCCGGAGGAGGCTTCCCGGCCGCGCTGGCGCACACATGCGCCCATGAGGCCATGGCGGAGCCGCAGCTCGCACGCGCACCCATGAGGCCGCAGTAGAGCTGCTGCTCGCGCGCGCCGGCGAGGCCATGGCGGAGCCGCAACTCGCACGCGTGCCCATGAGGCCGTGCGGACCGGCTGCTCGCCCGTGCCGGCGAGGCCGCGGCGGAGCTGCTGCTCGCGTGCCTGCCCGCGAGGCCACGGCGGAGCTGCTGCTCGTGCGCCCGCGAGGACACGGCGGAGCTGCTACTCGCGTGCGTGCCCGCGAGGCCGCGACGGACCGGCTGGTCGCGCGCGCCGGCGAGGCCGTGGCGGAGCGGCTGCTCGCGTGCGCCCGCGAGGGCCACGGCGGAGCTGCTGCTCGCGAGCGCCGCCATGCGTGGCCAGCTCAACGGCGGCGCGCGGCGCGGCCAGTTCGGGAGCGGCCAGCGTGCTCCCGCAGAGCTGCTCGGCTCGGCTGGAGGTGGTCCGGCGGCCACAGGCACTGGCGGCTGCTACCGCGTCCTCGCCGCGACGGGCTAGCACCGGCGACGGCGACCGGGGAGGAGAGGCGCGGGAGCTGCGATGCGCCGATAGGGAGGCATGGTGCGGTCGTACGGAGGAAGGGCGCAGCAGCGAGGCGACGGCGTGAGCTCGACGGCCGGCGGCAGCGAGGGTGGGTTCGTCTGGGAGGCTGTCTGGCTCGCTGACGAGGACCGCGTCGCGGCGGATGGAATGGGCTGACCAGTTGGGCCAAGGGCAATTTGGGCAAATCATCACTTTTCTTGGCTGAAACCAGGGCGCGGTGTCTTCTGGCAATTCAAAGTGGAAACACAGTGTCCAGCAGCAACTTTGCTGATTTGGGGTGTCCACCAGCCGTCGGTGCTCATTTGGCATGTCCCGTGGCCAATTGTCCCTATTATGTAACACACAACGCTGTTTTTTTCAATGGTAAACAGTGTGCCCACAATCTCAGGAATTGTGCTCACATGGATGGATGTGCGTGTATGCGTTTATAAATGACACGTGTGTTTGTGATATAAGTAAGATCAAGTACGCGACTATTACATGACACTTTTGCTATCGCGAAGTCAGTAGGACTCCTAGGTAAACATAGACTAATTATAACTATAACGGATATAAGAGTATTTACTAGCAAATAAACACCAAAAAAAGAATGTATAAGGTCAAAATATTTCTAAGCTAGGCTTCACAAGACAAAACATGTTTTTTTACAAAAAATAAAATAAAAAACAAGCTAAAACAAAATTTATATGATTGTTCAAGATTGAATCAGAATTAGGATTTTTAATTGCATAATATTTTCTAAAAAGAGAGATAATATTTTGAAAAAAAATGTTTCTACAACATTTTGATAAAAGTATGTTTGACCCTAAACTATCATTATATTCGACATATAGTTAGAGGCTCATAGCTGACGTGGCATCAGGTATGGCTCCACGTCAACAAATACTGCTATCAAAATCACTCAAGAAGCAAAAATTGAACGGTGGAGGAGAAAAAAGAAGACTAGTTTTCCGATTAGTAGAAGTCAATCGGACTTTTTAGCAATGTTTACCAGGCGAAGCCGAATGCAGGAGCCAAGAGCCATTTTTCTCTCTGTCCACGAGCTTAATGGGCTTAACTGTCAACGCGTTGACTGGGCCTCCATTTACTAGCCCATACGACGGTCTCAGCGCCCGACCCGAGTAACCGTAGCCGACCTCTCTCCTCGTCATTTCGTCGTCGTCTCCATCTCGCTTTCGGTCGACCCAGAAACTCCCCCACCAAAATCTCCTCCCCCTGAAGTCCCGAAGCTCGCGGAAGCGCCGAGATGTACCACCCCACGAGAGGCGGCGTCCGCGGCGGCAGAGATCGTAAGCTCCTTTCCCCTCGCTCTCCTTCCCATCCGCATCTCGATCCGATCTTACTCGTTGCACGGAAGGAAATCGACCGCGTGATTAGCTGCTAGGGTTTCGATGCGTGCGGCAGCTGGGAAATTGCTTTCCTCCATCGGCGTTGTAGCCACTTCGTGCCACCTTTGTTCTGTTGTTGCGTAGGAGATTTCGCTTTTACTCGCGTTTGTGTCTAGGGCAGTTCGGAGGGTCTTCCTCAAATCAAATATATAATCCTTTTTAAAGCAAACATGATAATCTGCCACAGTGAAATCGCCTGAATCAATGTTAGCAAAGCTATCTTTATTCTGATTTTCCATCTGCAATGGCCTAGATTAAGGCTGTTTATATGTGAAGGTGAAACACAAACACCGCGTCCATGCAGAATGTCTGACGGTCCCTATATCTATACCATGTCTCAAAACGTGTAGGTACTGTATAAATATATTTATTGTTCATACTTTGATTCGAACTGTATCAAGAAAGCTAATTCTTTTTTTTTTTGCGAATTAGCTAATTCCCTTTATTGAATGTGCTTTACCCTGTTTTGGTGCCATATACATCAAAGGGATCAGCTTGATTCCTCTAAGTAACAATAGGAAACTGTAATCCAAGAAAATGAACAGAATGATTAATTGGAGTTACCTCGCTAGTCTATTCGATTGTGCTGTTTATCTTGTTTAGAATTGTTCTTTCAGTTATGGTGATATAGTCCAGTGCTATGTTGTTTATGATAAACTCAGGAGAGTGTTGCACTTCTGACTGAGGCATTGGTGTGTAGTTGTACCATATCTTATGCTGGCTGCTCTCTTTTCAAATGGACCCCCTTTTGCTACAGAACACACATCTTGAACTTTCAATCCTGCAAGTTTTTGGATGCCGCCTGGTTTGCTTCGCTGTGCGTTTTGTTTGTATTAGAAGTTTGTTTTCACAAATTGCATAGTTTTTCTCATCCGAGAATTCCCCACCTACTATCAGGCAAAGCATACCTTTTGATCTTTGCTAGAAGCTCTTTTGCATATTATTATCATGTACTGCTGTCTACATTTTCTTACTTCATTTGCACTCTGGCTTCTTTTTTATATGCCATGGAACATAAAAAGGGACAGTGGTTCTAACTGTATATTTATTCCTGCAGAATTCAAATGGGACGATGTGAAGGTTGACAAGCATCGAGAAAATTACCTTGGTCATAGTGTTAAGGCTCCGGTTGGTAGATGGCAGAAAGGTAAATATTATCCTGCCCTTTTATCTACCTGCTGTCCATTTTTTTTATGCATACTTCACTGACTGAACCTTCTTGGTGGAATATTGAGATATGGACTTTCCTATGTTATTGCTCTGTTATAAGCATCAGATTATTTTTCTTGTTCAACTTAGTCCTGTTATGTGAAATGATTTAGCTTGGCACCAGCTCACTGGTGGTACATATGTGCTACTCCTATTCAAGTAAGGGGTGCATCTAGTCTGTTAGTCTGGAGGTTTGACAAAATTATTGTTGAAAACATTCCTCTTGACAGTTTATTGATACCATTTCTGTTTGGATGAACCAGGATGTCTCTTTAGGTAGGCCTATAAATAAAATATGTTTAGATTTTTATCAAGTCAATCATAGGTGAAGGGCATAAACTGAGCAAGCTAGCCAACCTAGCTACTCATGTCTCTAAATGAACCAATAGATTCCTGGTACAATCAGAGTTAAGCATTTACGCTGTACAACTTTTTAGTTGTTCATCTTTAGGAGGAATACCTTGTGAACATTGTATAGGATTATAGGTCCCATGAGCCAGTTCCATAATGCTTTGTGTCTGTGTGTTTTTGCTACCTTTTGCAATGCTTTACTTGTACCATAGGTTTTAGTCATGACCAGTTGACCACCTTATATTATGTCATAGACTAATAGTAGCAAAACCCTCTGCTTGTATCTGACAGGGCTTGTCAATTGTCTTGATGGCTCTGTCACTTCTGTGCTTACAGTTGCTTGGAATGGCAGTGCTGTGGACTGAGTTCTCGAGGCCTGTGATTTGCTAATTACTAATAGCCATATGAATTCTGCATGTTGATATGATTGATTGTGGCTATCTATTCCAGGAAAGGACCTTTTCTGGTATACTCGGGATAAGAAATCTGACACGGAAGATGCTCTGAAGGAAGAAATCAGGAGAGTGAAGGAAGAGGAGGAACAGGCTATGCGTGAGGCTCTTGGCTTAGCTCCTAAGCGCAGCAATCGACCTAAGGGCAATCGCTTGGATAAGCATGAATATGCTGAGCTGATTAAGAGAGGATCAACTGCAGAGGACTTGGGAGCAGGGCATGCTGAAGCAGCACAAGTACAAGGTCTAGGATTGTACAAGTAAGCATCCAGTTTTGAGAGCAACCATCCCTCTTTTGAAATGTGATATCATGTTGAAAATTGAAATGTGATATGCAGTGTCTGATAAATCTTACAGTGTTTTTATTTAATTGTATTTGGTACATATCTAATGCAAAATTGTCTCCATGACTTCAGGGCTCATCGCGATGAGGGCGAGTCGAGTTCTTTGAACCTTGATCATCCTCAAATGGAGCCTGAGCAGACTGACCTCCCACCAGCACCCAATCAGGAGGATTCGGAAGATGATAGGAAGGGGAAAAGGCGGCGTGAACGTGATGAGAGGAGAGGGGAGAAGGAGCGAAAACGAGATAAGCATGGTGATGGAAAGGAGAGGAGGCGAGACAAGCATGAGAGGAGGCATGACTCTGAGGACAGGTCAAAGCGGCACCGCAAAGACAAGCAGAAGAGGAGGCATGATTCTGATTCTGATTGATAATGGCCCTGCGCCTGTATTACTATCGTGTACTGGGATATTTCACACCCATGGATCTGCTTTTATTTGATGTAGTGTAAACTGTAAAGTCAATGCATATGCCTACGCTTTAAATTCTGTTTGCCCAGATGCTGTTAAAGATAAAATGCTCTTTATGCTCTAATCTAGTGTTTGTGGTATGAGGTACAACAATTCATTGGCCTCTCCACTCAACGTTATATACGTATGAGGGCATATTATTGTCAAGTTGAAATGCTTGCATAAAAAAGACTCGGGGGAGAGAGATGCCCCCCTGATTTTGTTCTTAAGAAGTTTGTGCCAGCCTTCGAACCTGGACTGGTGCTAGGGGTTTCATAGACCCCGAACTTCAACTTCAACGGTCTAGTGTAAGGGGTTGTTTGGTTTATGCAGGAACTCCTAAAATTTCTGTCAGATCGAATGTTTGATACATGTATGAAGTATTAAATATAAACTAATTACAAAACTAATTGCATAACTTGTGACTAATTTGCGAGACGAATCTTTTAAGTCTAATTAATCAATGATTTGACAACGTGGTGCCACAGTAAACATATGCTAATGACAGATTAATTAGGCTTAAAAAATTCGTCTCAGAAATTAGCCTTCATCTATGTAATTGATTTTGTAATTAATCTATATTTAATGCTCCTTGTTAGTATCTAAACATTTGATGTGACATGAATTTTAGGAGCAACTGAAGAACCAAACACCCCCTAACTCTTGCACATACGTGTCTGTCTAACTAGTGTAGCTCTTGCACATATGTCAACTCAGGTGGGTAGGTTTCACAGAGGGTGTTATGTCATTTTGATAGGTTGGTTTATGCTAAAAAGAATATACCTCGTGTCCTCGTCTATTGGTTCGTTCTAAAGAATAGTGCATTTCCAACATTGTCCAAAGTGAAATGATGATTGCACATATGTCAACTCAAGTGGGTAGGTTTCACAGAGGGTGTTATGTCGTTTTGATAGGTTGGTTTATGCTAAGAAGAATATACCTCGTGTCCTCGTCTATTGGTTCGTTCTAAAGAATAGTGCATTTCCAACATTGTCCAAAGTGAAATGATGATATGTTATTTTGATATGGTGGTTTGCTAAAAAAAACCTATCTATTGTTCGTTCTAAAAAAATAGCACATTGCGAACTTTATTCTACCCTGTTTGAAACCTAGATATTAAAAGCCATTCCATCAATCAAATTCCATTGCAGGTTTTAAAAAGGAGTTGAATTGGCTAGAAAGTGATTCAAAATCCTTTATTTTATGTTTGGCTAGATATGGAATTTGTTTCTTGGAATCGAATTCAAATAGATGTTTGGGTATGCAAATACGTAATCAACAACCAAAGCTAAGAGCATCTCTAAGAGATTCTCTATTTCCTTCCTAAATGTTAGGAATAGTGATTTTGATAAAAAAAACTATCCTCCAATAGCTTCTCTAAATGGTTGTTCAAATATAACCATCTTCTATTTCGGATTTTTCAGCTAGCTAAAAATAGAAGACGAGAATAGGCTCTCTAGACTACGCATGAGATATAGAAAAACTATTGAAGAGTGAAAATATATAGAAAAGTGATATTTATACAAATGACTATTCAAATGATGATTTAGAGAGTGAGATTTAAAAAAGACTTTTGGAGATGCTCTAAGGCTCTCTACAAGAAATAAATGCTTTCTCTCCACAACGTGTACATGCTATGCTCTCTACGGATGGCCGTGGAGAGAGAGAAAGGAAGGGTGATGAGAAAGAAGACCACTCGACTAGTCTCATCCGATGGAAGGTAAGATAAGAAGTGCACGCTGGGGGAAGAAGCTTGGAAGCGGCTGGTTGCGAGCAAAAGGAGGAGCGCAGGAACTTGATGCATGTTAAAATTCCGGACTAACAAAATTCTTCTAATGTCAGTTTTCAATTCTTGACCGCAACCAAGGCTAGACCAAAAAAGTGATTCAATTCAACCAAATTCTAAAGATCCAAACATGACCCAAGTAAAATCATCTTGTGTTTGATCAAGTTTATAAAAAATATTTATGGTACTAAATCGTTAGATTTATTATGAAATATATTTATAGCTTGTCTATTTAGTGTCACGGATATGGTCTTCTCTAAAATCTAATTAAAACTTTAAATAAATTAACATTTGACTTAGAACATAACTTGAAACACACTTGAGTAAACAAAAAAAAAATCATAAAAAGGTCGTCAAGGACATGTTTAGTAGAGCTCCACTCCTATAAACTCTATAAAGTACAACTCTACTCTCCAACTTACACCATGAAGCATATGCATGCACCTGTTTGGTTTGGAGTTCAGCTCTAATTCCATGAATTGGAGGTCTTAATGTGAATTGCAATTGCCATTTATAGACTTGGAATGTTGTATCTTTAGGTGTTTTAACATATTCAGTTTTTGTGAGTGATATTTATCTGTACTAATTGTTCTTACATTAATATAAAAAAACTAAACTAAGCTCTACACGTCATTTTCTAAGTTAATTACTCTTCAGCAGTCAATGTTCCTTGGTCATTTTCTAGACTTTGCACGTATGTGGCCTTGTGTCGCGACGACTTGTGACATGTATGGATTTTGACTTCGAAAGCTTAGCTGCACTCAAAATTCTCCCGGATGGCCAGATGCATGGTTTAGGGTCTGATTTTTTTATTGTTCGGGTAACATACAATTTTGTTGTAGTTTAGCTATAAAAAATTATGAATTCTCTCTTGTGAGTTGACCTTTTATTTGTTGACTATTTAATATTATTGCCTAAAACTTACATATGAAATATAGAAACTTTTTTTCTTCTTATAAAAAAGTGTTCTGTGTTTCGAACACCTGATTGATTTAGCTTTACATGATTTTTTTCTGAAGTACTTACAGGTGTAGACTGTTGGGCTTACTTATTTGCATTTGCGGACTTGAGCATGGATAAGCTTTGACTTACTTCGGAATTTCAAGTTGGACAAGGCAGGGGATGGGTTGGATCCCAATTTCACCTTCACTAGGCTAGCTCTACCATTGGTAGGTGGAGAATCTATTTTCGCCGGTCTTCAAGTCGTGGGTGACCTCCAACCTTCGGGATCTAGAACGCACTAGGGTTGTGAGGGAGGGCTAGCTCGGTTGAATGCGTGAGGAAGAGAACAAGTGGACAGTCATCGCACATGTTGGGATCAGAGGCAACGAGATAGCGGATACCGCCTTAGATCTCATCCCCATGAGCTTCTCATCAGTCTCGAGTAGAAAGAGAAGCTACAATGGAGATAGCTGATCTAGCCCGTGAGTGAAGAACAACGTTGAAAATAGCAGGTTATAGCGACCTGAAGCTTCTCCCCACTATGTTTTTACTTTTTTGCTGTGTTGGTTGCTATCAGGCAATAGAGACAGCTAAACAGCTTAACAACCTATAATATTTATTTAGAAGTGCTAAGCAGACTCTATATGTTCGGTCTTCAACTTACTTATCAGTTATGTTATGTGATCACTTGAATTTCTACTAGAATAGTGGTTGCTCTAACCTATAAATTACATATATTTTCTCAAAATGTCAAATAGCTTAGCGACCACTATTAGTTTGAGCAAGCCACCATTAAATGTCATAGGCCACTACTATCAACATTCGTGACGAAGCAAGGAGATTTTTACCTTGATATGGTGGGGCCCACATCTAGGAGAGAGATTTTTTTTTGTTATATGGTGCAGTGGGTCTCACATAAATTGCTATACACTCAGGGACAACAGCCTGTTCGATTGGCTGGTTCGTATCGTTGTTGGTTTGTGAAGAAGTACTGCTGGCTGGTCTGTGTGAGAGAAAAATACTGTTCGGGCTAGAAATTTACGGTCGTTTACGATAAGCCACAGCTAAACGAATATGTTGTTGCTAAACAAACTAGCACCTACTCCGTATTGCACGTACACGGCCAGCGTCAGTAGGCATTTGCATTTAATAGCTTATCAAACATATGCATTTTTAATGACATGACGATGTTTTAATGAAGAGAGAAAAAATAAGTTTTACGAAGATAAAACTCTCTCAGCACAATTACAACTCTCTATAAGTCTTTAAATTAAATGATTATTAAACTTTAGTCTAGAATGAAATTTTACACTAAGAGTAAATGTTTCTACCAAATTTCATTTTATTCCTTATGACACGGTAGTATTGAAAACAACGAAATTAAACTCTTCACCGAGACCGACACAAGTGCAATGCACTTTGCAATCTCGTGCAAAGCCTGGAAACTTCAGCGGTCAGACACAGTAATTGAGCCCACATACAGGCCTCTTCCAAGGAGGCAAGGGTAAATATGTATTTTCATGGTTAACTCACAACGAAGGCAACGACGAGGCTTCGAATTAATCCCCACCCGTTTTCCTTCCAAAAACACGATTGTATTTTCCCACCCCACAAAAGCTTGTTCGATCGATTTTTCTTTACTGTGTCTGACCGCTGAAGTTTCCAAGGAACGAGACGAAGCAAAGGCTTGTCACAGGTAACGCCCCTTCCAGAACGATCCGCTCCTCTCATCCTCCTCGGAGTCTGACCTCTCTCGACCCGTGAGATCCGATCGAATTGGTACTCTCGGTTTAATTCCTCTCCTCGGGTGAATTCGCGTGCTGATTCCTGCTGCCGTCGATTATTACGCCCTAGGGTTTTCGTCAGCGGCTTCTGTGGCGGGGCGCCATGAACAGCAGCAAGCAGGCGCTGATTTACAGCTTCGTGGCCAAGGGCTCCGTCGTGCTGGCGGAGCACACGGCCTTCTCCGGCAACTTCAGCACCGTCGCCGTCCAGTGCCTCCAGAAGCTTCCCCCAAACAGCACCAGATCCACCTACTCCTGCGACGGCCACACCTTCAACTTCCTCGTGGACCGCGGCTTCGGTACCGTGGTTTTTTTGCCCCCTTCAGTCCCCTCCTCTTTGCTTGCGCCCCTCTGCGGTGAGGCGTTCAACCGTGAGTTGACTTGGCACCATTGTACACATGCTGTTTGATGTAGTGTTCCTAGTGGTCGCCGATGAGGCCGGCCGGGAGGAGCGTCCCGTTCGTCTTCCTAGAGAGGGTTAGGGAAGACTTCATGCACCGGTATGGGTCCAGTATCGATGAGGAGGGGCAGCACCCACTCGCTGATGATGCTGATGAGGACGACTTTCTGTTTGAGGACCGGTTCAGCATTGCCTACAACCTTGACCGCGAATTCGGGTATGAAATCGTTGTTCAGGTGTTCGATTTAGATTAGATGTACCTGTATTATGTGCCATGAAAGAGGAGGGTATCTGATCAGTGCTTATGTTTTGTTGGTGTAGCCCGAGGTTGAAAGATCATATGCAGTATTGTGTCAATCATCCAGAGGAAATTAACAAGCTCTCCAAGGTGAAAGCCCACCTGTCGGATGTCAAAGGGATCATGATGGACAACATTGAGAAGGTATGCCCTCAGTTTAATGTTTGCTATCCAGAGAGGTATCATGTTGCATGCATTTCACTTTTTTACAAGCAAATGCCAAATAGGAGTATTGCACAAACAAGGCTCTTAACTCTGCTGTTCTGTGTGCTCATAATTTCTTAGCTCTATTTGAATGACATTCAGAGACAACATGATACTATTCTGAGCGTCATTTATTCCTGTTGTATTTGAGCAACCAGTTGGTAGAGAATATGTTTTTGATGTTTCTCAGTAGTGTGGCCATCACATATACCTGCAGTTTGGTAGAGACTATGTATTTATAAAGTTTCTGTGGGATAGATTAGTTTTTTTGCTTAAACACACAAGGGACCTGTGTATCATTGAATTATAAGAAGAAAAAGGGGGTAAGAACCCTTACAAACACACACCACACACCCAGATTTGTAAATAGCCATACACACCTTTTGCATTGAAAAAACACACGACCTCAACCTATGATCCACTGTTGTTTGGCTGAAGCGTAAAAGAGATTAGAAATGCCTCGTGCTCCAGCCAAACCCCACAAATGCAGCTCCTCACTAGCGAGCAGAAGAGCTCTAGCCAGGATAGGAGATGCCACATCAAACACACCTAGTGCGGTGCAGCCATAAGGTCCAGGCTCCTAGAGTATAATAAGAGAATAGACACCCTTCTGAAATTGATTGTTAACACTGTAAGAGAAATTGTCAACACACACCTGTGGGATAGATTACTTTGTGCTAAATCTGACCTGCCTTACATGAAAATACTTATTAAGAGTTATTAAGAAGCAGTTCATGAACATTGGTGGTGTACTGGTGTCACTGGGTACAGTTTGAATAACTAATAGAACATCTATTTCTGTAAGTACTCATTAGGTTGTAGGTATAATTTGAACAAATTATGGTTTCCTTCTATTTTAGACCAAGACATACCATTGTTGAACCAGCCCATTGTTGTACCTAGTCTAGATATTATTTTTGAAGATCGTGTACTTTTTATCCCAAGTCTTCCACCTGGCAGTATAGCTCAGCAGTCTATCTTTAGGGTCCATTGTAATTAGCATTCAACAGGAGAATCACTGTAATCAACAGTGACAACTCCTTATCTTTAAACTTAATCGAGATACCTCTTATGCTTCTGCCATATTAATTAGTTCCTGACTATGCTGGACTTTTGGTCAGATATTGGATCGTGGTGAGAAGATTGAGCTTTTGGTGGGTAAGACAGAGACCTTACAGTCACAGGTAATTTATTCAGTGTTCTATGTCTGTATGATGACGTAATGTGAAATCCTGTTATGAGAATCTGCATTCTACTTTGACTGAGATATTTTTTTTAAAAAAATTGTTTCAGGCTGACAGCTTCCACAGGCATGGCAGAGAGTTGAGGCGAAAGATGTGGCTTCAGAACCTGAGGTTTAAGCTGATGGTGGGTGGCGGCATTGCGGCTCTGATTCTCATCCTTTGGCTGATGGTCTGCAGGGGATTCAAATGTTAGAGCACACTTGCTCGCCTTTTCTTTTCAGGCGTTTGATGTGTTCGCCGTGTCATGTGCACAGAATCGCCTCCAAGTTGTGTTTTCACAGTGTTACCGGTACCGCAATCATGTAGTGGACTTTAAATCCCCGCAGTCTTTCCCATGTTCCATATGATAATGGTAGGAAGCTGGAGTACGCGTGAGAACTGTGTGGAGGAGATATGACATCACGACTTAAATATCTGTACATTCCAAAATGCAAGCTCTTATTATTTGGGCGGTCCCGTCTGTACTGGTGCCAACGATCATTGTAAAAGCAGAACGCTCTTTGGTGTGTGTTTGTGGGGCCTCAAGCTATGTTTCCCTCATCATCATTCGCACGAATCGCATGTGCCATCTGCCAAACGCCTGGAGTGCTGGACCATCGATGCTGTACGCCCATTTTTTTTGGCCTTTTGCGACGATGTCTAACTACCGACTTGTTCAGATTGATCCTATACTTTCTCAAATTGCTGCCTATACTTTGATCGACTACATACAATACACTTCTGAGAGGATAATTGAGCAAGTTTTTTTTTTCTTATCAATGTACAGTCAGAAATTTCAAAGCCCAAATAATCCAAGAACAACAATGGATGAAACTACGGTTCTGTCGGATGGGTCTCGTGAAACTAAGGGTATGATTGTTTTGGCTGAGGCTAGCGGAATGCAAGTTTCTGCTAATTGGTTGCATATACTATATTCTAGATCTAGCTCACGGGATGCAAAAGAGGTCTCTAAGTCTGGCTATATAGATATGCAAATTTTGAACGTTTCTGAGGAGCTAGAGTCGCTAGTGTAGGCGTGTTATTAGTGTGTGATTAGTACATAAAGTGATATAATGCATTTTAAAGAAGTTTAAGACATAATAAGATAAAACAAGAACATTAAGAGTATACTTGTACAAAATAAGAATCATGATCAATCTCATATTATTTTTATCTTCGAAAGTGCATCTAGGATTTTTTTTTTGGATTGAATAATAACACGATTAAAGGTCTAACAAATTTGCTAAGTATTGAACATGAAATTGAGTGTATTGAATAAACTTGAAGATATAAATTGTTGTATAGCGAGAAGTGTATCAAAGGTTTATCAAGGAGACAAACTTAGTGGTATTTCACGTTGTATTGAAATGACAAGCCAACTTGTGCATTGTTGTGATAGCAGATCATGGAAATAATCTAGTTCAAACAGAAGAGATAATGCAGATGTGACTTCGGCACTACTATTCGGGAGGAGAAAGATATTAGTTTGGAAGATCAAGTAGTGCCTAGGAAGGATACCTTTCGATATTTAGGATCAATGCTACAGAGAGACGGGAATATTGATGAAGATGTTAGCCATAGAATCAAAGCAGGGTGGATGAAGTGGCGCCAATCATCTGGTGTCCTATGTGACAAAATGGTACCACAGAAGCTAAAAGGCAAGTTTTATAGGACGACGATTAGACCTGCTATGTTGTATGGTGCAGAATATTGGCCTACGAAAAAATGACATGTTCAACAGATAAGTGTCGCGGAAATACGTATGTTGCGTTGAATTTGCGGTCATACAAGAAGGGATTAAGTTCGGAATGATGATATACGTGATAGATTAGGGGTGGCACCAATTGAAGAAAAGCTTGTCCAACACCGGTTGAGATGGTTTGGACATGTCCAACGAAGACCTCCAGAGGCACCGGTGCGTAGTGGAATCCTAAGCCAAGATAGTAACGTGAAGAGAGGCAAAGAAAGACCGAAGTTGACTTGGGTAGATGCAATAAAAGGAGACTTAAAAGGATGGAATATACCCAAAGACTTAGCCTTAGATAGGAGTGCTTGGAAAACAGCTATTCCCGTACCTGAACCTTGATTGCTTCTGTTGGGTTTCAACTCTAGCCTACCCCAATTTGTTTGGGACTTAAAGGCTTTGTTGTTGTTGTAAGCAGAAGAGATAATGCAAATGGTGTTGATGAAATGACTTCTATATTATGGGATATCATGGAAAATGAGATATGAGTTGATAAGTATTGAATGGTCTCACTTGGAGAGTTTGCTTATGACATCAATGACGATGAAGCTGGTTTCATGAAAAGGGTTTCAACGTATGCTTATTGTTGGTTCAAATCATCGTATGCCTTGGGATGGCTTGAGAGGGTGAAGATAACAAGGAAAGTGCTTTGAGGGACTAAGCAAGGATGAAGGACAAGCGATGGCTTGGACGTCGATGGATCACTGAAAGGTCTTAATGGCTAGAGGGGGGGTGAGTAGCCTAATAAAATTTATACAACAACACTTAACAAACCGGTTAGACAATTATGAGGCGGAGCGAGTTTTACGCTAGCCTACCAAAATACAAGCCACCTACCACAATTCTAGTTTAGATGGAGTATATCCACACAATAGCTATATCACTACACTAAGTTAGTGTGCTCTCAAATGCTAACTAAAGAGCCACACTAACCAAACTAACAAGCTCTCACAACTAGTTACACTAAAGAGCTTGATAACTAGTTTGCGGTAATGTAAGGAGTAGGCAAGAAGGTTATACCGCCGTATAGATGTATGAACCAATCAATCACAAGTGTGGATAACAATGAAGACCAATCACCTCGGAATCAATGATGAACACAATAATTTTTTACCGAGGTTCACTTGCTTGCCGGCAAGCTACTCCTCGTTGTGGCGATTCACTCACTTGGAGGTTCACGCGCTAATTGGCTTCACATGCCAAACCCTCAATAGGGTGCCACACAACCAACACAAGATGAGGATCACACAAGCCACGAACAATCCACTAGAGTACCTTTTGGCGCTCCGCCGGGGAAAGGTCAAGAACCCCTCACAATCACCACGATCGGAGCCGGAGATAATCACCACCCTCCGCTCAACGATCCTCGCTGCTCCAAGCCGTCTAGGTGCCGGCAACCACCAAGAGTAACAAGCAAAATCCACAGCAAAACACGAACACCAAGTGCCTCTAGATGCAAACACTCAAGCAGTGCACTTAGATTCTCTCCCAATCTCACAAAGATGATGAGTCAATGATGGAGATGAGTGGGAGGGCTTTGGCTAAGCTCACAAGGTTGCTATGTCAATGAAAATGGCCAAAGGTGTGAGCTACAGCCAGCCATGGGGCTTAAATAGAAGCCCCCACGAAATAGAGCCGTTATACTCCTTCACTGGGCATAACGCGGGCTGACCGGACGCTCCGGTCAGTTGACCGGACGCTGAGCCCCCAGCGTCCGATCGCTCATAGTCAGCCACGTGTCCCGATTTCAACGGTCATCTGTCTTGACTGGATACTGTGCCTGAGTTGATCGGACACTGAACACTCAGCGTCCGGTCGTTTACAGTAAGGTTCCAAAACTGACTTTTGCCGACCGAACGCGTCCAGTCATGCTTGACCGGACCCTACCAGCGTCTGGTCACACTGTGACTTCTTATTGTGCTGACCGACAATACGACCGGACATAGCCCTTCAGCGTCCGATCGCTAAGCGACCCAGCGTCTAGTCAGTTGACCAACGCCAGCATCTTTGCGACCAACTCTATTTCACCTCTAACTTCTTCACCCTTGCTCAAATATGCCAACCACCAAATGTATCACCTTATGCACATGTGTTAGCATATTTTCACAAATATTTTTAAGGGTGTTAGTTCTCCATTAGATCCTAAATGCATATGCAATGAGTTAGAGCATCTAGTGGCACTTTGATAATCGCATTCTGATACGAGTTTCATCCCTCTTAATAGTACGACTATCAAACCTAAATGTGATCACACTCTCTAAGTGTCTTGATCACTAAAACAAAATAGCTTCTATGGTTTATACCTTTGTCTTGAGCTTTTTGTTTTTCTCTTTCTTCTTTCCAAGTCCAAGCACTTGATCATCACCATGACATCATCTTCATCATGCTATGATCTTTGTTTGCTTCTCAACTTGGAGTGTGCTACCTATCTCATGATCACTTGATAAACTAGGTTAGCACTTAGGGTTTCATCAATTCACCAAAACCAAATTAGAGCTTTCAATCTCTCCCTTTTTGGTAATTGATGACAACCCTTATACAAAGATATGTATTAAAATTCAATTGAATCCATGTTGCTTGTCCAAGCATATTTACCATGTGTAAAAGAATATGAACAAGTTTCATGAACTCCAAATGGTGGCAATTGCCCCCCTACATATGTGCTAAGAGTTTGGATTGTAGCTTGCACATATGCTTAGATAGGAAATATATGAGTCAATATCTACCACATGATGCTAAGGTATAAAAGATGGACCTTTGAAGCGTGATACCAATCGGAGTACACCATTATATCATCCTTAGCATCATGGTTAGCTTGATACCACTTGGAAACAACCCTTTGAAAATGAAATCATTATATAACCTATGCATGCTAGTTTTTCATTTCATCATTCGATCCTACAACTAGCATACACCACACAAGCATGGATATCGAAATTTAAAACTTGTGCCATGCAAGCAAAACATATGAAATGCACATTTAAATGCACCATACAAGTTCATGAGCTTGCTCCCCCTATTTGTGTGCTCAAAATTTTAGTTGATCCCTTTCCTTTGTCATATCTCTCCCCCTATGTCATATATCAAGATATCTTTATGTTTCTCTCCCTTTATGATATTTCTCCTCCTTTTTCACTATCTTTACTACTATCTTTGTTTCTCTCCCCCTTTGTCATCAATGACCATAAAGGTTCAAAATATAGATAGTATTACTTGTAGGGTCAAGATTATCAATGTCAATCAATGGGGTGAGGATCATATTCCCAAAATTTGATCCAATCTAGATCATTTACCAAAGATATTTAACTCGGTTTGATCCAAGGACAAGCTTCTTCATACCTCCAAATAAGGGTTATCTTGTACCATGTTGAGTTAAACACTTAGAGCTCATTTTCTAGATTAAACATTAGGTTTATAAAGCCCACAAACATGACATATGCTACCACTAGATCAAAATAAGCATAGAAGCAATAGTGGTACCATACAATCATCAAATTCATTTGATTTTTATGAATGAGCCTAATAAAATGGAGAGATGACTCGATGCACTAAATATGTCCTTAGCAAGGATGTATGCCATGCCAATCAACTTTTACCTTGGATTGCTCGAAGGAGAGGCATGTCATATAAGTGGGGGTGCATCAACACATATTTGAGAAATCTAATATGTTCAACTCATTCCTTAGCTTGTAAAACCTTTTCTCATCCAATGGCTTGATGAATATATCAGCAAGTTGATCTTCGGTACCTATACTCTCAATGCAAATGTCCCCTTTTTGTTGGTGATCTCTTATGAAATGGTGGTGGACATCAATGTGCTTTGTTCTTGCATGTTGAACCAGATTGTTGGTTAGCTTGATTGCACTTTCATTATCACATAGCAATGGGACTTTCTTGAATTTGATTCCAAAGTCACTCAAAGTGGCCTTCATCCAAAGTACTTGTGCACAACAACTACCGGCGGATATGTATTCGGCTTTGGCAGTTGATAATGCAACACTATTTTGCTTCTTTGATGACTATGAAACAAGTGATCTTCCCAACAATTGACATGTGCCCGAGGTGCTCTTTCTTTCAACCTTGCATCCCGCATAGTCCGAGTCAGAGTAGCCAACTAGCTCAAACTTTGCTCCTTTGGGATACCACAAACCAACATTTGGTGTATGCTTCAAGTACCTCAATATTCTCTTTATAGCCTTCAAATAACTTTCTCTCGGTGAGGCTTAAAATCTTGCACATATGCATACACTAAACATGATGTCCGACCTTGATGCGGTCACATAGAGTAGGCTTTCAATCATAGACTGATACAATTTTTGATCCACCATATTTCCACTTGCATCACTATCCAAGTTGCCATTGGTTCCCATTGGTGTGCTAATGACTTTGCTATCACACAATCCAAACTTCTTGATCATGTCCTTGATATACTTGCCTTGACTCACAAATGTATCATTCCTCAATTGCTTGATTTGAAGACCAAGGAAGTAACTTAACTCTCTAATCATGGACATCTCAAACTCATTAGCCATCATCTTTCCAAACTCATCACAAAAGTCTTGATTGGTTGATCCAAATATGATGTCATCTACATAGATTTGCAATACAAATAGATCTTTTCCAATCTTCTTGATGAAAAAAGTGGTGTCAACCTTGCCTATTGTGAACCCTTTAGAGAGTAGGAAATCCCTCAATCTCTCATACCATGCTCTAGGTACTTGCTTCAAGCCATATAATGCTTTTTCAACTTCTACACATGGTTGGGCTTTTTGTCATCTTCAAAACCGGAAGGTTGCTCAACATATACTTCTTCATTGATGTAACCATTGAGAAATGCACTCTTAACATCCATTTGATAGAGCTTGATGTTGTGGGCACAAACATAGGCTAGCAAGATTCTAATTGCTTCCAATCTAGCAACCGAGGCATATGTTTCTCTAAAGTCAAGACCTTCAACTTGAGTATAGCCTTGTGCTACTAATCTTGCTTTGTTCCTTACAACTATCCTATCTTGATCTTGCTTGTTTCTAAAGACCCATTTGGTTCCAATCACATTATGTCCCTTTGGTCTCTCTACTAATTCACATACTTGATTTCTTGTGAAGTTATTCAACTCTTCATGCATTGCATTCACCCAATCAACATCCTTCAAAGCTTCATCAATCTTCTTTGGTTCAATGGATGACACAAATGAGAAATGCTCACAAAATGAAGCCAATCTTGATCTTGTTTGTACACCTCTTGAAATATCACCAATGATAGTGTCCAATGGATGATCTCTTACAACATTGGTTGGTTGGAGGATTGGAACTTGATTGCTTGCACTTGCTTGATCATTGGGTTGAGATGATGTACTAGCCGCTTGATCTTATTCATTGTCATGAGAGCCACTTGCACTAACTTGATTTGTATCATCTTGTACATTTGAGTTGGAGAGCACTTGCACTTGATCATCTTCATCATCATTCACTTGCCTAGGCCTCAATTCACCAACATCCATGTTCTTTATGACATTTGAAAGTTGAATACCTCTAACATCTTCCAAGTTCTCATTCTCTACTTGTGAACCCTTGGTTTCATCAAATTCAACATCATGAACTTCCTCAAGAGTACCACTATCCAAATTCCAAATTCTATATGCTTTGCTTGTAGTGGAGTATCCAAGTAGGAATCATTCATCATATTTCTTATCAAACTTACCCAATCTAGTGCCTTTCTTCAAGATATAGCATTTGCAACAAAAAACCTAAAAATATTCAATGTTGGGCTTTCTACCATTCAAGAGCTCATATGGTGTCTTCTCTTTCAATGGGTGACAATAGAGGTGGTTGCTACAATAGCAAACCGTATTGATAGCTTCGGCCCAAAAAGATTGACTCATATTGTACTCACTAAGCATAGACCTTGCTATATCAATGTGTTCTATTCTTTCTCTCAACAAAGCCATTTGATTGTGGATTGTACTTGGCCGAGAATTGATGTCTAATTTCAAATTCATCACATAACTCATCAAATCTAGTGTTCTTGAACTCACTACCATTGTCACTTCTAACTCTCTTGATGGTTGTTTTAAATTCATTGTGAATGCCCTTGACAAATGATTTGAATGTTGCAAATACATCACTTTTGTCCACTAGAAAGAATATCCATGTGTATCTAGTGTAATCATCCACTATCACAAAGCCATAATTCTGTAACAGATTCAGAAAATTACCGAGTGTCCATATTAAATCAAGGACTTAAATCTAGATAGACATATTTCATCATAAGAAACCTAACCATCTTGGTACGCTCAATTTGTGACGCACTTAACCCCTTTTTAATATTTTTGTTTTTACATTTTTTATCACCACTCAAGCGTAGCACATGATATTCTTCTCGTACATTTTTATTTAAATAACCTTTTTAATCCTTGTAATAAATTCAAAAAACATGTGAGTGCCTATATAAATTGAA
The DNA here is from genome assembly GCF_019320115.1 of Miscanthus floridulus. Classification (NCBI taxonomy): domain Eukaryota; kingdom Viridiplantae; phylum Streptophyta; class Magnoliopsida; order Poales; family Poaceae; genus Miscanthus; species Miscanthus floridulus. The sequence continues at coordinate 98,375,104 of NC_089587.1, read as the reverse complement.
GACTTGAATTTGGATAGAAAAACAGCAAAGTTACGCTTAGTTTATATCACAGTTACATTTTTAATTTATCACCACTCTAGCCTAGCCTAGCACATGATTAGATGTCCAAATTAAATCCTTGGCCTATTCCACAACAATTGCCGAGCTCCTGCGCCTCATGCCGTGCCGGTGTTCGTGTCCTCCCCAGGCTTCTTCCCAGGGTGGATGAGCCGGCCTAGAGACAGAGCCGAGGATGGGTGCCAACTATTGTCCTGTTCGTTTGGCTGATAAGACATAGGTGAAAGTACTATTGACTGATTTATTATGAGAGAAAAATAATATTTGTTGGCTAAAAAAGTTATAATCCAAGCCAACAGGGCGCATGCTTCTTCCCAGTTGGATGAGCCGGCCAAGCTCCTCCTTCGCGGCGACAGTAGCTCCTCCTTTATAGTGGGAGACAACGCGTTTGGTTCACGGAATGCGCAGGTCCGGAATGATCCGAACCTAAAGACGAAGCTAACCACCACGTTTGGTTTGCGTCATGGTTCCAGTCCATCCCTTAGCGAGTAAGCTTGTTTCAATGCACAAGTCTGTAACCGAGTCATTCCATCAGAATCCATCGGACGACCTCATTCTGCATGAACTCGTTCCGGATGAGATCCCTCCTTAAACCAAACAGGCTGTAACACTCCCAGACGCCAAGAGCCGAATGCTAACCGGCCTGATTCATTGTTTCCCTTTGCTATACTATGTTTAGATTGAGGTCTAAGAAAACTTGTAGGTTAAGTGATATGCACAACCAGTTTGCAGAATCACTTTTTTTTAGGAAAAAGACGCAGTTTGCATACTCACTCAATCACTACTTTGTCATACCTTTTTTTACAGTAGTTATGTTACTTTTTTGGCTTGCTGTAATAAACCCAAAGTAGGCTATCGTGGTTACCCTTCCTAGTTTAGTTTTAAGCGAGTGCGGTGCGATCCTTCTTAGGCCTTTCTTGTTGCAGCTTTTCTGAGTCTCGCTTATAAGCTGAGCAGGCTTATCTGATAAGTCACGATTTGGAGAATTTGTTGTCTGAATAAGCTGGACGTTTGGCTGTCCTGATTATTTTTGGTAGATTATCTGTTCTGGATGTAAATTGACCTATGTACCACTGAGGCTGATGATACCTCTTTTGATTCGTCACAATGATCCGAAGACAATGGTGGGGATATTTTTAAAGTTTGAGATAGCAATATGGTTCCATTAAATTGCAATGTACAATAATAATCGTAAATAACATCCACTTGGGTATTGTAATTGCTACAAAATACTCAAGTTTCTAACAATGAATCACCCAACAAACGCATTAGCAATAGCATCGCGGAAAGCACACATATTCATAGCATCCGCCGAACCACCACCTTCAGCTGAAGGAACTTGGGACCCAACACCACTACTGTCTTCCACATAGGTTTTAAAATGTTCATCATATATGGCATTGTCTCTAATGAAATTATGAAGAGCCATGCGAGCAATGATAATCTTTGATTGCTTCTCAATTGGATAACTAGGTAACTGCAAGAGAATGCGCCACTTCATCTCGAGAACTCCAAATGACCGCTCAATCACATTTCGGAGGGATGCATGAGCATAGTTGAACACCTCCTTCGATCCCACTGCATGACGACCATGTTGCCATTCGGGCACATGATACCTTTGTCCCTTGTAAGGTGCTAGATATCCTTTTCTATTAGGATACCCAGAATCAACAAGGTAATACTTGCCTTTAGGTGGATGTGGAAATTTATCCTTGTAGGTGACTAAAGTATCCAAAAATACCTGAGTGTCATGAGCAGATCTAGCCCAACCCGTGACAACAAATGTGAACCGCATATCGAAGTCATAAACGACCATGACATTTTGTGAAGCATAACCATGTCGTCCAATATATATTTGCCTGTTCACTTTTTGGTACAGTTACAGGTATGTGTGTACCATCAATGACGCCTATGCAATCGTTGAAATGAGGCCAGAACCTAGCTTGCTGTAGTTTTTGATGAACTGTACCAAAGTGTGGATCCTTAGGCCTTATGATGTCAATAGACAGTCTACAAATTGAGTCAAGTACCTCACTAAACTTTCTACTGATAGTTTCTAAAGAATGACCAAACCTATTTGCAACTTGTCTAAACGATTGAGGTGCACCACATGTCCACAAAAACAAGCCTAAGGCTTCCTTGGTACAAATATCATTAGTTGATCTCAAGCCATAATTCTGAACCAAAGTCCGATGAAGGCGATGGAACACTGACTTTGTCATTTTAAACATGTTGTAGCACTGCACTCTATCATTTAGATGGATTTCAACCCACTGTATCCCTGTCATGACTAGTACATCCGGAACCATCTCCTTGTTCTTTGCAACACTGCTAGTTGAGCCCATCAATTCCAATGCAATATATGCAACCATGAAATCCTCATCAGTACCCGATTCGTCCTGACTTGCATCCTCATCACTGGAGATGCTCATATTAATTTCTGCACCTAAAATAGGTACACATTATGAAGCATGAGCAAAGGAAGAAGCATATACACGAAATAATTATTCGCACAAGCAAAGTCATGACATAAATCATCAAATAATGTACCCATTACATAAAACATCAAATAATGTCTGAAACTGAACAATTTATTTTACTACTACATAACAACACTAAATTTTCTAGTCCTCCCATGCCCGCCTCAGCCAATTAAGTCTCTCATTCGGTGTCTTCAAAGTAACGAACACATCACGGTTTTCCTTTTTCTTAAGCAATTGGGTGGCATAGTAGTGTTCATCACTCCCTTCTTCAGCACCATCGTTAATGACTTGCTCCAACATAGCCCCAATCTCATCTCTAACATGATCAACCGCATGCGAAGTTGCTGAATTTTTACTACTTTGGGCCTTCTTCTCATATGTGTCGACCAACCTCTTCATAAGTTGTTCTCTATATGTCTTCTTTTTCTTTCCAGAGGGGGAACCTTGAGCTGGCCTTTTGTTAGCATTTGGTGTGACATGTGGTGAACCTCTCCCTTTGACTCTCTCACTATCACCATCACCATGACCGGCCTCATGCTCCTCACCCTCTCCATCGTCAGGACCACTTCCAGGAACACACGATGTCTCATTAGTCACACTAATAGCACCAAACATTATCCGCATCATTTCCTCGTGCTCAAGAACTGCAGTTTTGAAACTTATACATCCTGGCATAGCCTGAAACATTAAATGATAACAATTAGAGGATGACATGCCGATGAGTACTAAAATACAAAAGACGACATCTCAACTACTCACCGCATTTTGTTCTATCCACCATTCATCACTGGTAGAAATACATCCGGTCACAGGATCCCTTCCCAACTTAGTGGCTCTCATGTTCAAGGTCTTCCACTATGCATATTTCTTCTTCAGTACATCCCATCTGTTCTTCATTTGCTCTTTGTCATATGGCCTCTTTGTTCGCTCAAAGAACTTCTTCACCAAATTAGCATAACCCACACTATTCAAGCAATTTGTGTGGCCTGTTATGGGCAAGCACTTCTTCTACGCATATTTCATTGAAAACTTTGGCGACAAAAGTATCCCATTTTGCTTGAGGTTTTGATGCTTTTTCCATCTATTCAAGCAAACTGGGATGTCTATGTACATGAAAGAAAAAAATAGCAGTGTCACCAATTGTATTGAGCCACATATTTAGAACAAGTGGAGCTCAACACCCATTCAAAAGTAGACCAGAGTCACCAATTCTACTGAACAGAAGACCTTAAAGTTGATGTATCTAGCATTCTAGCACAAGATATGTAGCAATATTATGAAGGGCAACATGATCGACAGTGGCAGTGATTAAATGTTTCCAAACATTCTAGTAAATTTTATGAAATGTCATGTAAGATCATGCCACAGATTCCTTAACATACATCATTCAAGATATAGCAAGCAACAGAAAAAAGCAACCCTTAAAGAGTATGCACAGAAAATGCTTGCGACACCATTGCGCCACCACGCGAGGACTAAATACACATGTGTATGTATATATATCTAATGCATTCACAAATTGTCGACTGGAACCAAATTACCAGCAAAATGAAGCTTTGCCCCTACAAGACCTTTCGCTCTCCTGGGAGAAGCTGATGGAACTTCAGTCCATAATGGAGAATAAAAGCAAGGCAGGAGAGGTTATATATAGACTTTATGGGATCCAAAACTGGCCGGGAAGGCAGAAAAAGAAGGAAGCAGGTGGATCAACCAAAGGCATTAAATAATATCAATGGAGCATGTTAGATGTGATCTACATTGCCAATCCAATTCCTGCCCACCCACGGCCAAAAACACGGCCAGGATCCCAAACGAAGAGCCTTATCCCAACATTCCAGTAGAACCCCAGTACCAAACCGAACCGCCGAATTCATCGCAAGCATGGTATGGCAGGCAGGCAAACCAGAGGCGCTCGGATCAGAAGTAGGGCCCATACCTAGACCAAGGCAGGCGCAGACGGGGCGCCAGATCCCGGCGGTGGGTGCGAGGGAGGAGGCTGATGACGACAGGTGGACGGACGGGCGGAGTGAGAGACACAGACGATGGACGGACGCAACAGAGGGAAGAAAGGGAAGGACGCGACGTCGGTGCAGGCTCCGCTCCCTCGCAACACAGATCCGCCCAACTCGAACCCCCCTCCAGCACCTACAGGCCAAGCGCGCCGCTCCGCGCGGAGAAGAAATGCATCAGCTGCAGTACCTCGGAAGAGGATTTGAGAAGAGGAGGAACGGAGAACGGCGAGCGCCGCAGCTGCTTACCTAACAGAATCGGCAACACGGAAGGGGAGCCGCAACGGAGGCGCGCCCTGGCTGGAGATCCGAAGGAGGGGAGGGGACGGCCGCTGGCGCACTGGCTGGAGCACCGGTGGAGGGGGAGCGAACGGGGGAGGGAGCGAGCATGGGACCGCTCGGGTCTGAGGGGCAGGGAGAGGAAAAGCCTGCGCGATTTCGGAAAAGCGGGGTCAAGCTCACGATTTGGGAAGCGTTGTGGGCGACCGTCAGTCGCGGAAGCGTGTTTGCTGGTAGGCCCATATTGCAAGGCGTTTGTGCGGGCTTATTGGCTTATCTGGCTCAGAAGCTGAGCAAACGCTCTCCCAAACACAACCTTAATATTGTTTGGTTAGGTTGCTCATTCAATGCTAGTGTGTGGTTTATCTTTGAAGTATTGCTGTTGTTTCAGTTTTCACATTCTACTCTGTTTATAGGTATATGTGGCTAAGTTTTATACTCAGCATAAGGGAAACAGGGAAAATATTTAGTGCAAATCACCCTCTTGGTGTAATCGTGAAAACCCTTCCAAAAACCCTACTCCGAGTTTTCCAAAAATTATGAAACGATGCATATCCATAGTTCATCCATAGATGTACGTTGTAGCAAAAGTTGAGAGACAAAAGTGACTGAAAATTCACTCTTCTTGTTCAGGAGGGTCTTCTGATCTTTTGATTGATTGAAAATACTTTCCTATGTTGCATGTTTGTTTTTAATATATTTGAAAGGTGGTTCTTTACTGTGTGACAGATGCCATGCCTATCCATGACTAATCAAACTTCTAGCTGTTATAATTTGAGGCTCCTAGGCAGCTAACCACCAATGTTTGTAATAATTTGATCTTTCTTTTGCATTTTTTTGGTTACTGCCTGCTATTGAGAAAGCACAATGCAAGTTATTTGCCAATATGTCAATACCATTTTAGAAGTAAAAAAAATTTATTTTTGTTGCCAAGGATTGTTCTCTGTAACACATTATTTGCTTCAGTAGCTGTTATATTAGCTAACACCAGATGTAAACTGGCTAACAAACTACTCTTGTACAGGTACTCGGCTCTTTGAGTATTGATGTCTATGTACTTCTCAGATGCAAACGTGCTACATCAATCAGGTTGTCTGTACTGTATAGCTTTCATGTGGTTTGGTTACTGGTGATATGGTTAATACACTAAGGTGATGAAAAGTGGGGATTAGTAGATGTGGCAATGTTGCTAATTTAGTTAGGGCCTACGAAATGATTATGTTGGAGATCTGAATTTTCATAATAAATTGAATTTCTAAAGACATTCTAATTTTCATGTATTGACTTGTCAATTTTCTTGTTATCTTATCCATTAATAATTTTTTATTTGATAGACACACATGCGGGTCGCACGTGCATGTCTACTATGAATCTTAATATCTCATTCTATACTTGGATATCAAGATATGTATTGCCTTTTGCTTGTTTGATTTGCATTATGAAATATCCCGTAGCGTTAGCACGGGCAATATACTATATTTGGTTAGGTTGTTCATTCAATGTTAGTGTGTGGTTTATCTTTGAAGTATTGCTGTTGTTTTGCTTTTCACATTTTACTCTATTTATAGGTATATGTGGCTAAGTTTTATACTCAGCATAAGGGAAACAGGAAAAATATTTGGTGCAAACCACCCTCTTGGTGTAATCGTGAAAACCCTACTTAGAAGTTTCAAAAAATTATGAAACGATGCATATCCATAGATGTATGTTGTAGCAAAAGTTGAGAGACAAACTTATTGTGTAAAAATCCAAACAAAAATGACAAAATTCAGGTGCAAGTGCACTAGAAGACAGTGCAAATACACATGAAATTTGTCATTTTCATATGATTTTTTCTAGATTGATTTTGTTTCCCAACTTTTACTACAATGTATGTCTATGAATGAACTATGAATATGCATCCTGTTACCTCTATATATCACACTATTTGATTTATTTTTCTGAGGTTGCGTCATTTAGTTTTTGATCATTTTTTGTATGTTGAACTAATCTTAACTTCTTATATAGAGGTAAGATTCTAAATTTAGGATAGATGTGTGATCTATTGTTACTGGTACTTAAGTTTGTTGCTTGCATTTGCTCCTGTTATAATTTTAAGTGTGATCCGCTGCTGAACAACAAAACATGTGAGTTCTAGGCCCTATTCCCGTTCTCGACAAGCGTTTTCTATAACACGATTTCGATTTTATTGAAGAAAATTTTGTATTTAAAGATAATTTATTGGAGATAGGATGACACTAGGCACTTCGGCCCCCACGTTTCGATTTTCCAATTCACACTGCACCCTCGTGGAGACTGGAGACCCGTAAAGCGAAGCGCCAGTGCTCCACCACACTAACGGGCCTATTGGGCCGAGCCCAGTTCACACACCTGGAGCGTCGCCCATCCAACGGCCGCATCGCATATCCGCCGCACCGCATCTTGCTGCTGCGGCAACCCCCAAAATTTCGAATTCTGCCTCTCCCCCACCCCGCACCCCGCTCCTCCCCTCTGGACGCAGACATTTTGAAATCCCCCAGCCACCGCCGCCTGCCGCTCGTCGCCGTCGCGTGCGCCATGTCGTCGCGGCAGGACAAGGAGAAGTCGGTGAACGTGCAGGTCCTCCTCCGCTGCAGGTACGTGCCACGGGCAGCCGTCGATTTCTCACTCCCTCTCTCTCTCTCTCTCTCGCGCGCGCGCTCTCGTCGTCGGTGTCGCCTCCCGCACCAGATCCGCCGCCCTCTGATCCCCGCGTGGCTGCTTCCGCAGGCCCTTCAGCGGCGATGAGCTCCGAAGCAACGCGCCGCAGGTCATCACCTGCAACGACTTCCAGCGGGAGGTTGCCGTCACGCAGAGCATCGCCGGGAAGCAGTTCGACAGGGTCTTCACCTTCGACAAGGTCTGCTGCCCCCTACCCTCATTTCTGACCCCGAGATCTGGGAGTTTCAGTGGCTGGATGCGTTTTCCCCCACTCCTTTGTTGGGTCGCATTTGGTTTTACTGCGATGAGGCTGTGGCTAGTTCTGTTTCGGTGTGACCAATTTAAAGTTTGTGAATGATTGGCGAATCCCCGCCAGTATTCTTTTGTGTTTGTTCCCCTGATTGACTCTGGGGACATTTGATATCTAGGGTTGCTTAGAGCTGTTGCTTGCATCCAAACAAGCTCAATTTGCAGTGGAAGCTGTTGCTTGTGAATTCAAACAGTCACGTTTGACTACAATAAAATTATAAAAATCAGGAACACTCATGATAAGCACCTGTTCTGCACGTTTTCATTTTGCTAGTATAAGTGTTCTGTGCTAACAGCTAGTGCAAGACCGTGAGGCAATCGTGGTCAGCTACTATCAAAAGCTAGTGCACGCCGCACCACAAAGCTTTGCTACTTTGTTTCAGGTTTGGCTGCCAGGTACAGAGCTGTAACGTGCAGTGCCCTCATTCTATTCTCAGGTTTTTGGACCGACAGCAAAGCAGAAGGACTTGTATGACCAGGCCATTATTCCTATTGTAAATGAGGTCTTAGAGGGATTCAATTGCACCATTTTTGCGTATGGCCAGACAGGCACTGGGAAAACATACACCATGGAAGGCGAATGCAGGAGAGCCAAGGCAAGTCTATGCTATTTTTTATGACTGTATTATGCTTCCTGGTTGCTCAATCACTGATGACTGCTTGTGCTCGAATGCTTGCAGAGTGGACCAAAGGGTCAATTACCTGCAGACGCTGGAGTTATACCTCGGGCAGTGAAACAAATCTTTGATACCCTGGAGAGGCAGAACACTGAGTACAGTGTTAAGGTCACGTTCCTTGAGCTGTACAATGAGGAAATTACAGATCTTCTTGCACCTGAAGAGATATCTAAGGCTGCATTTGAGGATAGACAGAAGAAAACCTTACCTCTTATGGAGGATGGGAAGGGTGGAGTTCTTGTTCGAGGTCTTGAGGAAGAAATTGTCACGAATGCAAGTGAAATATTCTCTCTATTAGAAAGGGGGTCTGCAAAGCGCCGCACTGCAGAGACATTACTGAACAAGCAATCCAGGTCAATCTCACTCTCTGTCTTGTTCTGAACTGTACTGCTACAACAAACTTTAAGTGCTCATTACCACTTTTAACATTTTATAGTCGATCGCACTCCCTATTCTCAATCACTATTCACATAAAAGAGGCAACCCCTGAAGGAGAAGAGCTGATAAAATGCGGGAAGTTAAATCTAGTTGACTTGGCTGGGTCTGAGAACATCTCTCGTTCTGGAGCTAAGGAGGTATTGTATCGTGTAACAAGCTTGAATGCTGCTTTTAAATACCTTCATCTCTTGGCATCAATTGTATTGTATTCTAAAGTAAGACACTTCCTCTTGACTAAAGGGCCGTGCAAGGGAGGCTGGCGAAATTAATAAAAGCTTGCTTACTCTGGGCCGTGTGATTACGGCATTGGTCGAACACCTTGGACATGTTCCTTACAGGTAAGCAGCAGTTGATCATGTTGGTGCAGATACAATAATTGCTATTTGTTACCTTGCTGAAAATTCTCCTATCTTTCAGGGACAGCAAACTCACAAGATTGCTGCGTGATTCATTAGGAGGAAGAACAAAGACTTGCATTATCGCTACTGTTTCACCCTCCGTGCATTGCCTTGAAGAAACCTTGAGTACTTTGGATTATGCACACCGGGCAAAGAGCATTAAGAACAGACCTGAGGTGATATGTCTTCACTTTATCAGTTTACAACCTTTGTACTCATTATTTCTGTGTAAGTCTAATGGAAATCTTGTTATCCTTATTCTTCAAGCCTTGACCGAAAAGGCAAATGACAAAACAAACTTGTAGACATATTGGCTGTAATGTTTGTGATTGGATACTTGATACAGATGGAAATGTTCCTACTAGATGGCATGCACTTTACTATGTTGAAGTGAGATATGTACTCCCTCCATTCTAGATACATTGCATTTATTATGTATCTAGACATAGTGCATATCTAAGTGCATAGCAAAAGCTATATATCTAGAAAAGCCAAAACATTTTATAATTTGGAATGGAGGGAGTATATAGCAATATAAATAAACATATTTTCGTTTGCACTCTTTATTCACTTATGCAGCCACCTGCTTAACCCTTTTTTTTTTTACTTCGGTAGTAGAGTAGCAGTTATGTTGTTGCCTATGCTGTTTTATGGGATGCATGCATTTAGATGGCCCTCTTGGTTGGTGAAAACTGTGCTATGATTTGTTATTGCATTATCGCCATCTCATTTGATCCAGCATTGCACACCAATTTAGTTCTTGATGTGTTTGTGGTGTTTGAGATATTGAATTATAAGAGATGCTGAAGTAGTCTGGATAAGTCTTTGCCATTGTTATTCTAGAGGGATCTATAACCACAAAACTCACTTTTGGGCATGCTCTTGCTGTTTAATTTATGTTTGACACCTGATATTATTATTTTTGTATCTTTCTTTATTGCAGGTAAACCAGAAAATGATGAAATCAACATTAATTAAAGATCTTTATGGTGAAATTGACCGACTTAAGGCAGGTCAGTAGTGAATGCACATAATGAATTCATCTCAACAGAATGGTGACACACTAGTTCCTCCTCACAAAACTTGATTACTCTCCAGAGGTGTATGCTGCTCGAGAAAAAGTTGGAGTGTACATTCCCAAAGACAGATATCAGCAGGAGGAAAATGAGCGAAAGGTAGAGTTTGGCATGACATGATGTTTCAAAGTTAGTCAATCTGAAGGGGAATCATTTTCTTTTCACCCCTGAAATGACTTGTTTTCTTTAATCTTTCCTTATGAAGGCGATGGCTGATCAGATAGAACAAATGACTGCTTCTTTGGAAGCAAACCAGAAGCTAATTAGTGATCTGCAAAAAAAGTATGATTCTGAGCTTCAACATTCTGTTGATTTGAGCAAAAAGCTTGAAGTCACAGAGGTAAGTTGCATGTTCCTTAATCTGGTTACTCTATGGTTACCTAAACCATAAGGCTTATAGCTGTTTATTGTGATAGAAACATCTGGACCACACATGCAACCTACTCTCTACGACAAAAGAAGATCTGAAGCAGGCACAGTATGATCTAAAGGAGAAAGATTATATAATTTCAGAACAGAAAAAAGCAGGTACCATTTTATCACATTGTCCATTCCACAAAACCATTTATTTTTATTTTTAACGGTTATTTAACTAATTCTTATTACAGAAAATGCTTTAACACACCAAGCTTGTGCGCTGAGATCAGATCTGGAAAAATATACTCGTGATAATACTTCACTGTATTCAAAAATTGGTAAGTGTCTTGGAGTATTTTTGTTACTGTCTTTATTAAAAAGGGCGTACCCAGTGCAGAGAGCTCCCGCTCTGTGTGGGGTCTGGGGAAGGGTGTCAGTGGCAAGCCTTACCCTCGCCTGTGCAATGCGAGGAGACCGCGACTCGAACCCGGGACCTTCCGGTCACAGGCGGCAAGACTCTACCGCTTGCACCAGGCCCGCCCTTCTGTTACTGTCTTTATTACGATTGTCATTTGTGCTAACATGTTGTTGACCATGATGAAATAGCTAGGGGAGACAAGCTAAGTGCAACAAATAGATCAGTAGTGAATACATTCCAAACTGACCTTGCTTCGAAGTTGGATATTCTTTCCAATACACTCAATGCATCCGTAGATCAACAAAATATGCACCTAAAGTCCATGGAGGATTTATGCCAATCTTGTGTTGAGTCCCATGACAAGGTAACTATTACCGAACCATTAATTAGCATACCTAATTCTGGACTTAATTACCTCACTCATTGACTTCATATTGTATGCTCACTATTTTTGTTTGAACATTTGAAGGCTACTGATGAGCTGAAAAAGAAGATTTTGGCTTCAAAATCATTATACATGTCACATATGGAAGCTTTCCAAAATGTTGTCCTCCTACATAAAGCAAGTGCAAATGCCACACTGGAAGATATATCATCACTATCTGCTGCAAGCTGCTGTAGTCTTGACCAGGTAAGTAACTTGGATGCTTGTGTAGCTTAAAAAAAAAATCTACTTCTGTCAAGTTCTTGATCCTAACTGTTGTTCTATTTATGTTCATGGAAATACCTTTTCTCACAGCTACTAGCTTGCGTTGAGGGAGAGGCACAGAATATATTTAATGACATCCATAAATTGTTAACCACCCACCGAAGCGAAATGACACACTTCACTCAAGAATTAAGGGAGGTCAGTCACAATCTCTGATGATTTCTTTCTTCCTCAAGATTTTTAACATGCCATCTCTTAATTGGAGTTCATGGTCTTGTAGAGTTTCCGAATAAGCTTGGACAGGACAAAAGAAATGTCCACTTATATTATTGGGCTATTTGACAAGTACGTTGAGGAAACATCCAAGTTACAGAGCCACTCAAATAATACTCATGAAGCACAAATGAAAAGCATTGAAGATTTTCAGATGGTTTATGAGGTGAGCCATTTAGCCCTCTTTTCGTTTGCTGCAAAGTTTGGTAGGTGTGTAACTAATACCATCTTCTTGTGCAGGAGCTATCAAAATCAGAGGAGCATAAGCTTCTAGCGGACATAAGCAGTTTAGTGTCTAAACATATTACTCGACAAAGAGAGTTGGTGCGTGCATGCCCATGATATTATTCTTGCATCCGTTTATTCTTGCAAGTACACGATCCTGACATGCATTTTCTTTCAGGTCGGTGTTAGATTGAGTTCTCTGGGTGATTCTGCCCGTGGAAACAAGGCATTTTTGGATGAACACACATCGGCCATGGAGTTTGTCACAAAAGATGCTAAGAGGAAGTGGGAAACATTTGCAGAGCAGGCTGAGAATGACTGCAAAGCTGGCTCCAGCTTCTCTGCAGCTAAGCATTGCCGCATGGAAACCATGCTGCAGGAGTGGTATGTCTGAACGGTTGCATGGGATTATTTTTGTTCGTCCACTTATCCGTTGAACTTGGATCATGAGTAATCATTTGTGCTTGACTTATCCAGCGCATGCACTGTTGACTCCGCTGTTCAGCAATGGAAGAAGTCACATGCTGCTGTTAACGATCTCAGCAGAAAGCAAGTTGCTGAAGTTGAAGCACTCGTCAGGCAAGTTGATTAGTTCTACTACATCTCAATAAATTCATTTGGCACTCTCTTAGAGTGGCTACTTAGGTTACAATTTGCATGCCCATGCATAATTTTAGTGCATAAGAACAAACTTCTTATAATTTGAGTGACAGCAGATAAGCAGCCAAGGGGCAGTCGCAGTGCCTGAGCATTCGAGCCAGCACTTTTGTTTCCAAAACTATGTATTGGCTGCTAATGTAGCTTGGTTGTATTTTTCAGGACTGCAATTGAGAACAATGAGCAACATGAAGTGGAGGTTGCATCTTCTCGACCTGTGGCTGAAGAAGACGCCTCCAATAGCAGCAAGGACATAGCCCAGGGCATTGAAAGTACTTTCTTGGCACTTGATTTGTTCGTCTTAGTCATCAGCACTCATAGTTCTCTATCTGATCTGGGCATCTTGATACGTCACTTTGCTTCAGATCTGTTGGAAGAGGCACGTAATTCGAGTTCAAGAGTGGTCTCAACGGTGGAGGCTCACTTCGCAGAGCTACAGAAGCTGCAAGAGAGCCACTCCAGCCAGGCTGCCGGTATCAATATGCACGCCGACAAGGCTTTCCAAAACAGCTACAAGGTGAGAGTGAGACTGAAAATCTGCTGAAAGCCTGAAACTAAAGTGCTTTCCTAAGTTACTACCAATACATTGAGCAATTAATACCTTGCTTACTCTAATCCCCTAACTCTGCAAATGCTATTCTTGCAGGACTACGAACCGACTGGTGAAACTCCGGTGAGGTCTGAGCCGAACGTGCCAAGCAAAGGCTCGATTGAGTCGCTGCGAGCGATGCCAATGGAGACCTTGATGAATGAGTTCCGTGAGAACCATCCGTATGAATCCGAATCGAGCAAAGAGTCCAAGTTATCTCAGATACCTCGCTTGCCGCTCGCGACAATCAACTGAGACATTCAAATCCCCGTGTGCAGTGTAATTTATTAGTAGGGCATCAATTTGCCAGCTTTGGTGTCCTTGTTGTGCACTTGTGCTAGGTTAACTGTGGCGGGTGAAATGCCTTGGCTCTCCCCCAGTGCATTTCCCTTTTGTTCCCAATCAATCATTTGTAACATTTTGTGTTGTGCGATACTGATATTGTAGAGCATCAGAAATTTGTGAAAGTTAGCTTGAATTGAATGAGGCATTGCATTGGAATCTGAATGTTGCATTGCATTGTGGAAACAAATGAAGGTTATGACTTTTGAGCATTGCACAAAATAAGCGATAGGGTTTTTGACAAGACTAGTTGGTGAAGATTCAGGCGAGGTAGAGCTGCATCTCCGAGTGGTTCTCCTGCTCGACCACCTCCAGGAAGACGGGGTCGACGGTGATGTGGCTGTCGATGCGGACGGAGAAGGGGCGTGACCAGAGCAGCACCGCGGCCTCGCCCGCGATCTCGACGGCGGCGTCCAGCTCCATGAGGCGGCGCGCGACGTCGGAGAGGATGGCGCGGGCGCGGTGCGCGAGCTCGACGCCGTCGAGGCGCGCCGGGAGGTGGAGCAGGCGGCAGGAGGTGGCGGGCTGCTCGCCGGCGTCGAGGTGGGCGGTGCCGAGGTGCGCGCCGCCGTAGAGGATGGAGACGGTGGAGGGCCCGTAGCGCACGGGCACGACGTTGGGGTTGGTGGCGTGCACGGTGAGGGTGAGGCCGATGTCCAGCGCCGCCGGCGCGCGGAAGTGGAAGGCGGACAGGCTGATGGAGATGAGCTCCAGCCGAGGGTCCCGGGGACGGCACAGCACCAGCGCTGTGGCGGCGGCCGTCGTCGCTGCGCCGGCGAGCGCTGAGCCCCAGCTCCACCGCCGGCGCGACGGCGGGGACGGGGACGACGCGCTGCCCATGGCGTAAGACGCGCGAGGTGGCCGGTGGCCCTTGTGTGGGCGAAGGCTTTGGTGACGGCGACCTGATCCACACTTGGACACTTGACGTTGATTCGTGAACCAACAGTTTGATTTGCCTCTCTTCGAGTCTAACTTCGAAGAGATGGCCAATCACTGAAGGTTTTTTCAAGATCCGAATTACAAGGGATCAGTCCAATCGCGTCTTCAATCAACAACAGTACACCACTTTTCCAAGATCCAAACTACTCCAGCACTGCACAAGGGAACTCACTGAAGGCCTGTTTAGTTCCATCCCAAATCGTCAAATTTTTCAAGATTTCCCGTCACATCGAATCTTTGGAGACATGTATGAAGTATTAAATATAAATAAAAAATAAAACTAATTACACAGTTTAGACAAAATCCACGAAACGAATCTTTTAAGTCTAATTAGACTATGATTGGACACTAATTGCCAAATAACAACGAAAACGCTACGGTACCCATTTTACCAAAAATTTTGGAACTAAACTGAGCCTAATTCACTAGATTAACCAGAAGAGCGGAATTTGCAGTAACTTCAAAGTTCAGACCTGCATAGATAAAATCGGCTGTGCATCGTACAGAATTTGAGGTTCACTATTTCTTTTCCTTTACTGGAAAGAATTGAATATACACGTTTCTTTTAAAAAAAATGGTCTACACACATTACAAATGAGAATTTGAGATATACTCCGTACGTCACTATGAGCTTGGGTACAGGGCATATGTTCCCTTCAGGTAGTCTATGATTTCAGCGCTTTCGAACATCTGGACTCCCGTGTTAGGATCTTCGATGTAAGGCGCCTGCCAACACAGTAATACACACATATATGATATCACATACAACTAGGCAGGCAAATCAAGAATGTTCAGCGTCAATGGCATCAATAGCAAGGCCTCATACCTGGAAAACACCCTTTTTCTTCAAAAATTCTTGTCGTTTGGGGCTGCCACGTGCGCAGCTGCATGAATAATTTCTAGTTACTAACACTCTTGCTGAGCACATATCTCGGTCCAGAAGAATTGAACTAAGGCCTTGTTTGGATGCATGTGTATTCACTCCAATCCACATGTGTTGGAGTGGAATGGAATAAAACTTAGTTTAATTCTATTCCAATCTACTTCAACACATGTGGATTGAGATAAATACATACGCATCCAAACAAGGCTTAATGTGATGTGAAGCTTAGCAACAGCTTCCAGGCTGTTATGACTTATGATGCCATTCATTGACTTGTGGTTTTAAAGTATTTTGGATACCTGTGTAGCAGATGTGGCAATTCCAACTCAACAAGCGTCTCTCGTACTAATCTACAGAAGGGAGATCCCTGAGAAAATAGATCATCAGCCATTCAGACTCCAGAACTGACACTATGATGCAATAAATCACAACCATGGCCAGTATACTAAGAAGAGAGCTCATGTGTTAAGGATTCAGACCTCATATGCCCATATCTCTATTGGCTGCGGTGGAACTTTTGAAGCAGTATAGGAATTTCCCTGTAAACAATGACACAATGCCCATGATTCTGAGCAAACATTCAGAGGATAACATGCAATGAACTTGGTTATATTGTTTTTTCACATTGTACCTTTCCAAAACGACCAAGAGTAGCAAGCCCTGCTGTGATTGTCTACAAAACAAAGAGTGAAAGTTATCGAAACTGCAAACTGATCCTTGGCAGAAAATAAACCATTATGCTCATAGGATAGGCAAAAACTGAAGCATATAGAAACCTCAGTGTAAACATATCACATATTTCTAGATAATTGGGTACTAAATTAAACCATGCCATTTGTTCTTGGATAGTTGGGGTACTTAGGCCCTGTTCGCTTCTCTTATAATCCGTCTTTTTCAGCTTGTTTTTTCAGCCGGAACAGTGTTTTTCTCTCACAACAAATCAGTCGGAACAGTGTTTCGACTTGTTTTTTCAGCGAAGCAAATGGGGCCAAGTGATAGCATAATTAGTACGTATCATATACTTTTCGATTACTGGTACTTAGTTACTTACCGTTAACAGACCAAGTGATAGCATAATTGGAACAGTTCCATCGCCTGAAAAAACAAGCACAAGTGAAGGAGGCCACTAATAGGAACAACCCTGAAGGGCAAAGGTAAAGGGAAGATATGTTGAATACACACCGTATGTGTCAGCTAGGTATTTCATGATGTCATCTGATTCATACATGGCGACCCCTGTGTTTGGATCCACCTGCAATAGACGTGTATCACGGTATAACTTATTCCTTCAGAATTGTCAGATGAACACCCTTATTTTCCCCAATGAAAAATTAGGAAACACATCAAAGTAGCACATTACATCATCAACAACAACAACATAGCCTTTCAGTCCCAAGCAAGTTGGGGTAGGCTAGAGTTAAAACCCACCAAGAGCCCCAAGTCACGGTTCAGGCACTTCAACAGCTGCTTTTCAAGTACTTCTATTCAAACATAGATCTCTAGGTATATCCCAATCTTTCAAATCTCTTTTTATTGCCTCCCCCATGTCAATTTCGGTCTTCCTCTACTTCTCCTCATATTATTAGCTTAGCTTAGGACTCCACAATGCACTGGTGCTTCTGAAGGTCTTATTTGGACATGGCCAAACCACCTCAACCGATGTATATCATCGTTCCGAACTCAGTCCATTCTTGTGTGACCGTAAATCCATCGCAACATACGCATTTCTGCAACACTCAGTTGTTGAACATGTCTAATCTTTGTAGGTCAACATTCTGCTCCATACAACATAGCCAGTCTAATCGCCGTTCTATAGAACTTGCCTTTTAGCTTTTGTGGTACCCTCTTGTCACAGAGAATGTCAGAAGCTTGTCGCCACTTGATCCACCCTACTTTGATTCTATGGCTAACGTCCGCATCAATATCTCCATCCCTTTGTAGCATCGATCCCAGATACCGAAATATATCCTTCTTAGGCACTACTTGACCTTCCAAACTCATATCTCCCTCTTCATGTACAACTCCGTCAAAGTCGCATCTCATGTATTTAGTTTTAGTTCTGCTCAATCTAAAACCTTTAGACTCAATGGTCTGCCGCCATAACTCTAGTTTCCTATTTACTCCCGCCTGGCTTTCGTCCACTAACACTACATCATCAGCGAACAACATACACCAGGGATATCCCCTTGTATATTCCTGGTAACCTCATCCATTACCAAGGCAAAGAGATACGGGCTTAAGGCTGATCCTTGATTAAGTCCAATTTTAATCAAGAAGTAATCTGTGTTATCATCGTTTATTCGAACACTAGTCACAACATTGTTGTACATGTCCTTGATGAGGGTCACGTACTTTGATGGGACTTTATGTTTGTCCAAAGACCACCACATACCATTTCTTGGTATCTTGTCATAAGCCTTCTCCAAATCAATGAAAACCAAGTAAAGGTCCTTCTTCTGCTCTCTAAACCGCTCCATAACTTGTCTTATTAAGAAGATTGCTTCTGTGGTTGACCTTTCGGGCATGAAACCAAATTGGTTTGTTGATATCTGCGTCGTTCCTCGCAGGCGCTGCTCGATGAAAAGTAGCACATTACATCAATTCGATAAAAATCCATCTTGCCAGGGAGTCACAAGTCTATACTCAATGGTGATCACAAGTTTGTTTATCGAATATAATTCGTACTACACATTTCCATACTTCACAGATGTGGATGTGGGCACACTAGCAATCAAATACAACCTGAAGTGCTGACACACAACAGAATATCAGAACTTATGTAGGATAGTTGCATACCATGTAAGGAAATTGTTTCTTTCCACCCATTTCGAGGACTTTAGGTCGGAATGTCGGGCCTTTTTGAGGACAGGGGTAAAATAATACATCTAGGTCCAAGACTGATACCATCTCTCTGACCTGTAATGTTTTCATGGCAAATACAAATACCAAAATTGTTAATGTGCATGAAGAATGATAGCTGCAAAATGCAGTTGCAGGAGATTGGGAATATTCACCTTTCGACAAAATGGACATCTGAAGATTCGGAAGAATACACCAACAATGAAGAAAAGGAATAAGTCAGCATGATCATTGGGCAAAAATAATAGGGGTTGGTACAACAAAAGTAGGTACATTTTTTTTTGAGGAGTCAAAAGTAGGTACAATTAGAGATAAACAGGACTACAGGAGGCAGAGGCAAGAGCGGCTGTACCCTTCAAATTCATATATTTCGATAGGCTTTTCCGGTCGTTTGCACTGTCCTATTTTTGATTCCTCCTTCACCTTCCAAGCTACAACAAGAAACATAGGTTTGCAGTTGCGTACTGTTATAATAACTACTTAATGAGTGGGACTCTCTGTGATTTTCACAAACTGCAACTTATCGTGCGACTCCGTGTGATTTCCATGATATGGTAATAGCTAAAAAAAATGAAAGAAATGTGAATAGATTCACCTCCGAATTCCAGTGCATATTGGTCTGATGGTATCTCTGATGGAGAAACAAGTGATGGCGAGTACCTGCACAATGAAGTGACACGTGCAGGTCAGCAGGCGTAGGATGTAGCCCGTAGGCGAGGTAGACGCGCGGATGGTGAGAGAAGGTGCGGTGCGTACCCGAGGACGAAGACGCCGGTGCCGAGGCGGAGCGGGATGGCGAGCGAGGCGCCGAGGACGCTGTTCTGCTGGCCGGGCTTGACCTCGAACCTCTTGGGCTCGGGCACCTTGAACCCCGGCGGCGGCTTGAACTCCGGCGTCGGCGGCTCGGGGGCGGAGGTGGAGGAGGAGGCGGCCGAGGTGGTGTCCGGCTGGGCCCTGACGACGGCGAGAGAGGCGGCCCTGGCGGCGCGCACGGTGGCGGTGGCACCCGGGGCGGCGGCGCGGCGGGGGAGGAGGAGGGGCGTCCGGTGGTGCAGCGCGGTCGGGGCGGCGGGCGGAGCCATGGATTGGACTCGACGGCGACGGCGAGCCCGGGCCGTACGGCGTGGGAGTTTCTGTGGCGCCTACGCGGCTGGGCCAGACGCGGGGACGAAACGATTGGTGTACTTGCTGCACTGCTGCTGCTGCTGCTTCTGGCTTCTGCCAGTGGAGTGGATGGGCCCGGTCGCCAACGGCAGCCATTGGCTGACATGTGGGCTAACCTAAGAGGGCCCACGAGCGATGGCAACATGAAATCTACCTAGCGAAACATAGACCTGAATGAAAAAAAAAAGTTCACCCGCATCATTTTTTTCTCTAAAGCTAAACAATAAACAGTGATCACCTACCAGTTAATAGTTATTTGGGATAAACGAACTAGATGCCACTTAAACAGAATAAATGGTCAATTTTATATGGTGTTAAAATGGGCAAAGGCGCAATTTAGTCAAGCAGTTTCACCAAATGATAGTTGGGCTTGACTTTTCTTTTTAAGGATACGTCTAGACGGACGCTTGCGCCTGCACCTTATTTTCCATGCCTTCTCCGTTTCACGCGCCCACATTGGGGTTGTGCCGCACAGATGATTCACCCTGCTCGCGTCGTCTGATCGCACGCAAAGACCGCTTGCACCCTCTCCGCTTCCCACGCGCGTGCACACGGGACCATCTGTGCCCGCTCGGCGGCGCCTCAACAGCTGCAACAGGGGTCCCATTGCAACATGTGCTATACCAGATCTAATTTTATAACATCCAGATGAAACACTTGCAACATACATAAAAAATAGCTAAAACACTTGCAACGTACGTCTTAAACACTTGCAAAACACCTGAAAACACTTGAAAGCCATTGCAAACATATGCAACATCCAGATCTACTTTGGCAACATCTAGATGAAACACTTGCAACATATGTATGAAACACCTGAAACATAGAAACGTATGCCTGCAACATGCATGCTATGCAATATCCAAGTGAAACACTTGAAACATATGTCTAAAACACCTAAAACATTAGAAACATATGCTTGCAACATGAAACGTACGCTTGCAACAACGTATATAGCCATTGCAATACACGCAACATTCAGATGAAACACTTGAAAACATACGTCTAAAACACTTGAAACATGACATTACCGGCGGAGGGGAGCCTAGGGCCGGTCAATTCTGTGCATCGAGATGGGAGCCAGCGGCGAGCGGCGACACGTGAGTACCACTAGCACTGGCCATGCTCGTGGGTGCCCTTGGCTCGATCGGGGACAACCTGAGGCGACACGACATGTGTACCCAGCGGCCATCAGCAGGACAGTGACGGCGAGGCATCCTAGCGGCGATGGGATTGTGGAAGAGGTTGGGGAGGCATTGTGCAAAGTGAGGGAGAAGATGGCTGAAAACACTAGTTTGGTTTTGGATAATTGATGAAACCTATGCACTAACATTTGTCATGAGTAGTGATATAAGCTAGGTTGGTATAATCCAAGTGTGAAGCATGGTGGCACTCAAGAGATGGTGTTGATCACATGAAATGATGAGATGGCCACATGTGATGATGATCAAGTGCTCAACTTGAAAAAGAAGAAAGAGAAAAACAAAACCCTATAGAGATCAAGACAAAGGTATAAATAGAAAATTTGTTCTAGTGATCAAGACACTATAGAGAGTGTGATCACATTTAGGGTAGATGGTTGTACTATTAAGAGGAGTTCTCTACTAGATAATTTGGTCATCTAGTGCCACTAGGTGTTGAACTTCATGCATTGCATTTAGGCCTAGTGCACATCAGAGAGCAAGCAAAAATATTTATCGAAAATGTTTTGAGAAATGCTAACTTGGCTCTAATATGTTTTGAGAAAACATTTTGAGAGTTAGCATCGCTTGTGGGGAGTAGCTCGGGTTGCTGTGGATCGAATCATGAAAAAGTTTGCAACTTGGTGAGCTAGTGGTGGCGCCTGGGTGGCACGGCCACCCCATGTCCGGTGCACTGCCACCCCTAGGGCAGTGTCCACTAGGACATGGCCGAGAGAAGCAGGTTTGGGGTGGTCACCGAACATGCCGGTGTACACCACCTCGGGCGTGGTGGTGCACCGCCACTAGGTGTCCGGTGCCACTGCCGTTTTCTCCAGAGATGGGCGCAAACTGGGATGGTCACTGCCATGGTCACCGCCATGGTGACGGCGGTGCACAACCCTATTTTTCTAGAGACTATGTTTCTAGGGGGCTCGGCTAGGTGGTCACCGCCGCCCCCATGGCAGTGCCACTGCCACCCTATCCGGTGCCCCAACGGCTAGTTTGTAGCCATTGGAATTCGACCGTTGGAGGGCATCGCAACCCTGTCCGGTGCCCTCGTAGAAATCGGCTCCAAGGGGTAACGGCTCTATTTGCTTGTGTGGCTATAAATAGAGGGTGTGGCCAGCCTTGGCCACTCTCTTAGCACCTCTTACACTTGTGCACACCCTTTGGAAGCTGAGCAACACACTCCACTCAATTGTTCACTTGATTTCATCATCTTGAGTGAGATTGGAAAGCCTCTAGTGCATTGCATTGAGTTGTATCATCTTGTGGCATTAGGTGGAAGCTTTGGCCTGGTTGTGAGCTTGTTACTCTTGGTGTTTGTCGACACCTAGATGGCTCAGTGATTGGATGATCATTCAATAGAGTTGGTGATTGTCTCTGGCATCTATCGGTTGCTTATGTAGGTTCTTGACCTTCTTTCGACGAAGAGCCAAAAGGTACTCTATTGGATTGCGCGTGTCATTGAGCTACCTCACTTGTGGGTAGGTTCTTGCGCTGTCCATTTGTTGGATGAGGTTCATGCAACACCTCTTGTCGGTGTTTTGAGTAAACACCAACTAGTAAATTTGTATTTATTGCGTGTTAGGCCCGGATGGTGTGCTAAAAGACATAAGGTTTATACTAGTTCGGGCAGAATATCCCTACGTCTAGTTTGCAGCTGCTGCTCATGTTATTAGCACTGAAAGGTTCATAGTAGGGGGTACAAACGGTCGAGAGAGGGATAGGTCCCAAGTCTTTGATGGAAAGGTTGAAAGGGCGCTAAGAGCTTGGTTGCTGCTCAGCTATGTGTTATGTGATGTGTGGTGTGTTGAATTGATCCGTCCCTTTAGTGGGGTGCCCTGCCCTCCCTTTTATAGATCAAGAGGGGCAGGGATGATAGATGGGAGAAAGAGGAAAAACCAGAGGCAGAAAAAGGTCCTTCAAAGGTGTCGGGTCTTCCTTTTCCTTTGAGCCTGCCCCACTGACACGACAGATGGTGCCAAGGATAGCACGTTCGCTGATCCTAATAGGGCCATGCTCTGTGAAAGGTCCTAATATGGCTAGAGGGGGGTGAATATCCTATTTAAAAATCTACAAATCAACTAGAGCAATTTGATTAGTATAACAAATAGCGAAATGCAAACTTGCTCTAGCTCTACAAGGGTTGTAAGCCACCTATCCAATAATTCTAGTTGCTATGATCTCTAGACACATAATTTGCTATGTCACTACTCACTAAGAGCTCTCACACTTGCTACACTAAAGAACTCCACTAGATGAACTTAAAACAACAAAGCAAGCTCTCAATTCTACTTACACTAAAGAGCTTGCTACAACTAGTTTGCAAGAATATAAATAAGTGAGTAGGGTGATTATACCGACGTGTAGAGGAGTGAACCAATCATAAGATGAATACTAAATCAATCACCAGGAGAATACCAAAGGGCAAGAGACAACCAATGTTTCTCCCGAGGTTCACGTGCTTGCCGGCATGCTAGTCCCCGTTGTGTTGACCAACACTTGGTGGTTCGGCAGCTAAGAGGTGTTGCACGAACCTTGTCCACACAATTGGACACCATAAGAACCTACCAACAAGTGAGGCAACTCAATGACACAAGCAATCCACTAGAGTTACCTTTCGGTGCTCTGCCAGGGAAGGCACAAGACCCCTCACAATCACCACGATCGGAGCTAGAGACAATCACCAACCTCTGCTCGAAGATCCTCGCTACTTCAAGCCATTTAGGTGGTAGCAACCACCAAGAAAAACAAGTGAATCCTGTAGTGAAACACGAATACCAAGTGCCTCTAGATGCAATCACTCAAGCAATGTACTTGGATTCTCTCCCAATCTCATAAAGATGATGAATCAATGATGGAGATGAGTGGGAGGGCTTTGGCTAAGCTCACAAGGTTGCTATATCAATGCAAATGGCCAAGAGAGTGAGCTTGAGCTGGCCATGGGGCTTAAATAGAAGCCCCCATGAAATAGAGCCATTGGCTCCTTAGTCCACTGAAAAGCGGGGCGACTGGATGTGCCGGTCAAATCGACCAGACGCTGGACCCTAGTGTCCGGTCACGCAATGTGTGCCATGTGTCCCCTGCTTCAAACCCTAATCACCTGATCTCAACAGTCATCATTTAAGTTGTGATCGGACACGCTACTTGAAAGTGACCGGACGTAGGACCTCAACGTCTGGTCATTTCTAGTAAGCTTCCATTCGTGAAAAATCATGACTCGACGTGTCCGATCATGCCCGACCGGACTTACCCAGCCTCTGGTCACTCGACGTCTCCTCTGTGCGTTGCCACATTAGCAGGACCAGACGCACCCCGTCAGCGTCCGATCACTAAGTGACCTAGCGTCCGGTCGAACACCGACGCCAATGTCTTCATGCTTCCATTGACCGGATGTGCCGGTTTTACCGAGACCAGCATCCGGTCAGTTACAGTGACCTCTGTCTTTTCTGTATAGAGCATCGGTGGTACCATCAGACTGTCCGCACTCTATGGCTGGACACTCCATCGATGAAGTTCCTAACCCTTGCTCAAATGTGCCAACCACCAAGTGTATCACCTTGTGCACATGTGTTAGCATATTTTCACAAATGTTTTTAAGGGTGTTAGCACTTCACTAGATCCTAAATGCATATGCAATGAGTTAGAGCATCTAGTGGCACTTTGATAAACCGTATTTCGATACGAGTTTCACCCCTCTTAATAGTACGGCTATTGATCCTAAATGTGATCACACTCACTAAGTGTCTCGATCACCAAAACAAAATTGCTCATACCATTTATACATTTGCCTTGAGCCTTTTGTTTTTCTCTTTCTTCTTTTCAAGTCTAAGCACTTGATCATCACCATGGCATCACCATCATCATGTCATGATCTTCATTTGCTTCACCACTTAGAATGTGCTATCTATCTCATGATCACTTGATAAACTAGGTTAGCACTTAGGGTTTCATCAATTTACCAAAACTAAACTAGAGCTTTCAATCTTCCCCTTTTTGGTAATTGATGACAACCCTTTTACAAAGATATGAATTGAAATTCAATTGAATCCATGTTGCTTGCCCAATCATATTTACCATGTGTAAAAGGATATGGACAAGTTTCATGAACCCCAAATGGTAGTAATTTCTCCCTCTACATATGTGCTAAGAGTTTGGATGGTAGCTTGCACATATGCTTAGATAGGAAATATAGGAGACAATGTCTACCAAATGATGCTAAGGTATAAGAGATGGACCTTTGAAGTGTGATACCAATCGGAGTGCACCAATATACCATCCTTAGCACCATTAGTAACTAGACATACACAAAAACTAGAATACCCTATGAGATCAATATTACAAGCAAGGGTCTAGTTTCCATACGATGAACATAAGTCTAGTTACTTTAGCCTATGCATGCTAGTTTTTCATTTTACCATTCAAGCATATAACTAGCATACACCACATAAGCATGGATATTGAAATTTAAAACTTGTGCTATGCAAGTAAATATATAAAATGCATATTCAAATGCATCATACAAGTTTGTGAGCTTGCTCCCCCTACTTGTGTGCATTTTTGATTGATCCCCTTACAATGTCATTTCATTTGTTTGTCCTCCTATCTTACTATCTTTGTGAATTTCTCTCCCCCTTTGTCAACAATTAGCACAAAAGGTGAGCTCAAATTATAGATAGGTTGGGATGAAACCATGTGAAATGAGGATCATTTTCCCAATTTGGTTCAATCTAGATTACTTGCAAAAGATATTTAACTCGGTTTGATCCAAGGACAAGCTTATTCACACCTCTAAATAAGGGTTATCTTGTACCATGTTGAGTTAAACACTTATAGCTTATTTTCTAGATCAAGCACTAGGTTTACAAGCCCACAAACATGTCATATGCTACCACTAGATCATTTCAAACATACTAGCAATAGTGGTACCATACAAGCATCAAATTCATTTGATTTTCATGAATGAACCTAGGACATGATAGGAATGACTAGATGCACTAAACAAGTCCTTAGCAATGGATGGATGACATGTCAAACAACTTTACCTTGCTTTGCTCGAAGGAGAGGCATGTCATATAATGGGGGGGTGCATCAACACATATTGGAGAAGTCAAGTATGTTCAATTCATTCCTTAGCTTGCAAAACCTCTTCTCATCAAGTGGCTTGGTGAAGATATCGGCAAGTTGATCTTCGGTGTCCACACTCTCAATGCAAATGTCCCCTTTTTGTTGGTGATCTCTTATGAAATGATGGTGGACATCAATATGCTTTGTTCTTGAATATTGAACCGGGTTGTTGGTGAGCTTTACGACACTTTCATTGTCACATAGCAATGGCACTTGCTTGAATTTGATTCCAAAATCACTCAAAGTAGCCTTCATCCAAAGTAATTAAGCACAACAACTACCGGTCGAAATGTACTCCGCTTCTTTGATTCCAAAATCACTCAAAGCAGCCTTCATCCAAAGTTCTTTGATGAACAAGATGGCTCGTACCATTTATACCTTTGCCTTGAGCCTTTTATTTTTCTCTTTCTTCTTTTTAAGTCCAAGCACTTGATCGTCACCATGGAATCACCATCATCATGTCATGATCTTCATTTGCTTCACCACTTGGAATGTGCTACCTATCTCATGATCACTTGATAAATTAGGTTAGCACTTAGGGTTTCATCAATTTACCAAAACCAAACTTGAGCTTTCACTCTGGCTTCATTCAGCAAGTGGTCACGTCCCATCCCACCTTGGCGGGTGGCACGACGCACCAAGGTGCCGAGCCACGACCCTATAGGGAGCAGACGGCGTAGAGGCCCCACCTTCATTTTTGTAGATGACATGAATTTCCTCCTAGACTGTAGTGGTTGTCGTATGTTTCCGTCAGCATTCGTGTCTGAGGGCAAATGCCGGCACCCATAACACTATAGGACAAATATCGGTGCCCACAACACTGTTTGGGCTCTAACATGCCTAGAAGGGCTTAAAGCGCCCGTCTGGTCATATCCTGATGGTACTTTCCTACAGGCGTGCAGGGTATGGTCCTCGGTATTGCGGTTGACTTGAGTGCCCCGTCTTATTTGTAGGTGTAGTTATGAAGGAGTAGCGCATAGACGTCGGGTGAGGCGGAGTCTGCCCCTGGACATCGGGCAAGGTGGAACCTAGCCCCTGGACATCGGGCGAGGTGGAGCCATCCCTCGGACATCGGGCAAGGTGGAGCCTGCCCCTAGACATCGAGCAAGGCAGAGTCTGTCCCTAGATGTTGAGCGAGGCAGAGTCTACCCCTAAGCATCGGGCGAGGCGGAGTCTACCCCTAGATGTTAGGTGAGGTGAAGCCCAACCCCTAAACGTCGGGCGAGGCGGAGCTAGCCCCCATACGTCGAGCGAGGCGGAGCCTGCCCCTAGATGTTTGGTGAGGCGGAGCCAGCCCTCGGACGTTGGGCGAGGCGGAGCCTACCCCCAGATGTCGAGCGAGGCGGAGCCAGCAATTAGTCATCGGGCAAGGCAGAGTCTGCCCCTAGACATCGGGCGAGGCAGAGTCTAGCCCTCGGGGGTCGAGCGAGGTGGAGCCAGCCCTCAGGGGTCGGGCGAGGCAGAGCCAAACTTCAGTCGTTGGTCAAGAAGTGTAGTTACGTTCTTATATGTTCGGAAGCATTAACGTTTGATGGTTATTAGCCCCTCCTCTTTGGGTACCCTAGTATTTGGTCGTCGACAGTAGCCCTCGAGCCCTCAGGTGATTCGGATAGAATCGCCTAGGGGTGATTTGACTTGCCAGAGGGTGCGCACGAGCGCACTCGATGGGTGTAGCCCCCGAGCCCTTGTGTGATTCAGATAGAATTATTCGGGGGTATTTTGATTCGCCAGAGGGTGCATGCGAGCGTACCTGACGGCTGTAGCCCCCGAGCCCCCGAGTGATTTGGTTAGAATTGCCCGAGGGGTATTTTGGTTTGCCAAAGGGTGTGCGCGAGCGCACCCATTGGGTGTAGCCCCTGAGCCCCTGGGTGATTCGGACAGAATTGCCTAGGGGGTAATTTGGACCCTTCACGGGTAAGGCTGTGAGATTTGGTGTTTTGATAACTGGATAGTTTGATTGGAGTCCTAGTATCCTATTCACGGGGATTTGGCAAGGGTCAGCCTGGATGAGACTCAATCGCGGGTCGAGATACTTGTGGTACTTGTGTGCCTGGGTTTTGGCCACTCGTGAGCCCATCCTTTATCGTAAGGCTGTCTTGCGATGGTCGTCGAAACTGTTGATGGGCTAGCCCTCGAACTCCTAGGCCTAGGTGGGTCGGAGGAATGCTTTTTGACCCATATCTCTTTTGCTGGTAAATAATCTTGGTCCGCCTAGGAAGGCAAAATGTCCGGCGCATCTTTGGAGGCAAAGGATAGGGATTGAAGGCGCATATCCTGCATGGTGACATGGTGACGAATCATGGCAAGCGCGGAGATCTAGATGGATAGTTGCCTTGCTCGCATCCGTTGCCCCTATAAAACCAAAGGGTTCGCCCCTAGGGTTTCATACATTGCCTCCTTGCCTTTGCATCTACAACCTCTACCGCTAATCACCTAAGCCTCCCGCATCTGCATCTCAGCAGCCGTCAAGTTTGCATCCATCTACCCCAATCTTTTAATGGAGTCGTGGTGTAGATCCAATGTCACCCTCTAGCGCCTAGAGGGCCTCTTTCACCATGGCCTTCTTTGTGCGTGGACCACCACTGATGAGTGGCGGCTACCTAGCAATGAGGATGCGTCATCACCGCCTGAAGGCTACGTTATGTCCTTCACTCACTTCCATGAGCGGGGATTAGCCACCCCCACCCATAAGTTCCTTTGGGGGTTGCTGCATTACTATAAGGTGGAGCTGCAGCACCTTACTCCCAACGGGATCCATCACATATTAGCGTTCGTCACCCTGTGTGAGGGGTTCTTGGGGATTAGTCCCCACTTCAACCTATGGCGGTATTTCTTCGCCATCACCCTCCTGAAGAAGTGGGAGAAGAGGCAAGAGCTGAACGTGCTGATGGGATGCGCCAGCATCCAGCTCTGCAACAACTGGGTCAATGAGTACTTGCCGACATGTCTGTTAACCCCTAGCAAGGGGTGCCATTTGCATTGGTTCTATGTTAGGAATGACACAGCTGCTCCCTTGCTAGAGTTTATCGAGCGCCTCATCGAAGAGGTCCCAAACTCATGGAGGAAGTGGGGGTGCCAAAGAAAGATAAGAAGAGGATGTAGTACCACCTCGCCGCCATCCATATCCTAAAGGAGAGGGCATGAAGGGGTCAGGGATCATCAGCGCCTACCACATGTGGAGAGTGGCACCGCTGATGAGGCACGTGCTTCCCCTGCACATGATGGCCCCTGAGGTGGTGCTTGATAGGACGACGCTCACCGAGGGAGCGCTCTCCCCATCCGAAGTGGTGTAGTGCATCAAGGAGGTGATGGAGCCTTCATGGGACGACGCTGGCACCATTCTTGATTTTGTGTATCCAGTGCTGGGGCATCCGCCAATGCAGCCAGAACTGGGGTACATTGACTTCATAAGTTCTCTTTCTCCATGCCTTATTTTTAATTGAACTCCCGACCCCTTGATGTTGGTATTGAAATAGGGGCACCAACCAAAGAAACTCATATTCCAGGACCACCTGCCTCCGCTGCCGAAGGACCCATTCATGGCGGCGGTGAATCGCACCGTGGCCGAGTGGCAGAAGAAGGCCAAGGAGGATAAGAGGAGGAGGAAGCAACAGAAGTTGCGGGCATGGGAGCGAGGAGAGGAGACAGACAATGATGATGATGATGACAATGATGAGGAGGATGACAAGGTAGTTGCCGACACTAAGTGGGATGACCTAGCGAGTGAGGATATGCTGACATGTATATACTCGTCCATGCAGGGGCCTTTTCCGTTCCATGCAGGGGAAAGCACGTCCGTGGGGCCAGTGGAGATGGGTCGAGCTATCAGCCTACCCTAGGAGATAGCAGGAGTGGGTGGGTCTGCCACCATGCCCGAGGTGCTAGCGCAGGGGGTGGCCCTACCGTCATACCTCATGAGCTATCAGGGGTGGGTGGATCTATCACCACGCCAGAGATGTCGGTGGAGGGGGGCAGCTCTGCTGCTGCACCCTCGAACGCAAGGGAGGTGGTCC
Source organism: Miscanthus floridulus (assembly GCF_019320115.1). Taxonomy (NCBI): domain Eukaryota; kingdom Viridiplantae; phylum Streptophyta; class Magnoliopsida; order Poales; family Poaceae; genus Miscanthus; species Miscanthus floridulus. Next base: position 98,345,020 of record NC_089587.1, on the reverse strand, counting down.
CTCTGCCTAGGAGTAGGGGGTGGGCTCAAAATGGTCCTACCCTGACAAGGTAGAGCAGGGGCCTAGGGGTTCATCCCCCAAACGTCTCCACCGCCCAACTACGCCAACATAAGTCACCAGCTTCTCCATTTTCTCTATTTTTCTCTATTTTTGCCTATTGTCATCGTGGCTCATGCCTTTTGTTTCTTCTATAGTGTTGGCAAATGAGTCAGACGGGGCACATCTTTAGCGCTGGCGCCCAAGAAGAGCGTCACCATTCAGGCAAGGCGAGGGTCATCGCCTGACGTCACTCCCGTTTCGGGCGAGAGCGGAGCCAGCATCACAACCTCATCAGTCGGTCAGGCGCCACCCATGGTGGTGCTCATGCCCTTAGTGGGTCAAGTAGTTGATGAGGCTAAGGGAGCATCCTTAGAGGTCGCCGAACAACCAGCGACAGAAGCGATTTCGCTGCCAATGTCGGAGCGGGCGGAGCTACCGACCGCACTCGTTGTGTCGACCGCGGTGGGCGTGGTGTAGCCAGACGAGGTCCACTGATGGAGGTGGAGGTGACTATGGCTATGATAGATGGGTCATAGCCAGAAGCTATGGTGGCAGCGCCTGAGGCAACGGCGCATCTCGTGCTATCGGTAGCCCTAGAGACGACGCCCGTCGTGGGCAGGATGGAGGAGGTCATGACCAAGGGACCCCTAGACACCACGGTGGTTGTCAAGGAGACCAGCAAGGAGTTGTCCCTAGTCCTAACATCATAGGGCCACCACCCACCCACACAGGATGAGCCCCTGCTCTAGTGTGTGAGTCCGCGGGACCCATTGTCGGAACTCTTCACCCTCGATGGTGCCGCCGAGGGCATGGAGTAGGAGAGTCTCAACGAGGGGATCATGACCATGCTAGAATCTCTAAACTAGGCCAGGGGTGCCCTACGAGACATCATCATTCCCACCGGCTGGGTATTCACTCAGTCTTGCCTCTCGCTCTCTTCTTTCTTCATCTATTTTTGTTTTCTGACCACCGCCTTTTTTAGTCTTTTATTGCTCGCAGCCAGGAGAAATCCTGGTTCCTTCACAAACATAAGGAGGACTGGGACTACCTCATTGATGAGGCATGACTGCATAGGGACATGAACACCAAGCTCCGACAGAGGGTGGCTGAGTTGACTCCCCTTACCGTAGAGGCAGACAACCTTCGACGGCGGGAGGCCAAGGCCTGCTAGGACATGGAGGATGCCGAGAAGTCTTTTGAGGAACTATCAGAGAGGGCACGGTGGGATGAGAAGGAGGCCAACAGAGTGTGTAAGGAGTGGGATGAGCTGCTCTAGTGGGATGCCGAGACCCACCAGCAGATCATCGACTTCCTGTCTGAGGCCAAGAAGGAGTGGGATCTTAGGCTGGGAGTCGAGGAGAGGTCCGTGGCCCTAGAGCAGAGGGTGAAATTGGACGCCGAGGCAGTCGCTCGGCTACATAAGGAGTGAGATGAGCTATGCCATACTATGGAGAGGATCCGCTTGGAGCACGTCACGACTTGCAGGGAGCGCGACCAGGCCATCCGAGAGCACAACGAGGCGCAGTAGAGGAATAGCTCCCTCTAGGCCGAGCTTGGAACCATGAAAGCCCAGAAGTTAGAGGCTGAGGGTGCCACTGCCAGACTAGCCATAGATCTCTCCCAGGCGAGGAGTCTTCTTTAGGTGGAGAGCGATGAGCTCGATGTCCTGAAGATTGCCCTTGGCATAGTCTACGACGACCTGAAGGTGGTGCAGGCAGAGGGGACCAGCTCGCTCATGGCCCGTGCCATAGATATCATAGTGTAGGTACGCTAGCTAGAGAAGGAAGCACTTCGCTTAGGTATCACCCAAGCCTTCACCATCGCCCGCTCGCATTACGATGAAAGCATCGACTTGGAGGCGATGAGCCTTGGTTACGCGCTAGGCTACGAAGCCTCTGAGCTGGATGAAATAGAAGCGGCGGTGGCTCCTCTTGTAGAAACCCTAGCAAGCAAAGTTGAAGATATAGTTCTCCCCTAGAGGGGGTAGTTAGTCAAATAGGTCTGATGGACATTATCTGTAATCTGTGGACAAGTGTCGGCACTTTTGTATTTTGAAAATAGATTCGCAATTTCATTTCGTTAAACAAATTTGTAATTTTGTTTTGTTTGATTGAACTTGCTTTCTTCCCTTTTTGTATTAAAAAAGGGGCTCATGCAATCTGACCCTTCCATCCATTAGGACCGTAGGGCCCAAGGTGTGTAAGAGGAAAACTTTGATTATGCTGGTGAGCAAAGTTACCATAGCTATCGGGGCATGGTTTTTTTGTTGTCTGACCAGGCATGCTCGATTATTCATTCCCACAAACCTTGCCACTAACCTTAACATGAGGAATAGGTCCGATGCAGTGACTATTTCAAAAAAGGGGGTATTTATATCTTTATCAGCCCTCGAGTGAGATCCGACCCCTTGTGGTTGCTAGGGTCGGATGTCACTAGAGATCGAAGCGAGGATAGTGAAACTACTCTTGTATTCACACATACCCCTTCCTTATGATTTTAGCTATTGTTCTACGACCATGCGTTAGGTATCCCTACAAGTCCAACCTTCCCCAAGCCCCCATGCGTGGTGGGGATTCGGTCAAGGGTCGGTTCACTTTTGTGACTGTCGCCCCATCCATGGTTTTCACAATCAGAGGGGTTGAGGCAATGTCACTTGCCTCGATGGCTCGAGTGACACACTTGATGAGCTCGCTAACGGGGGTGTTCAAATGGAATCTAGTCCCATTGCTTGTGATAGGGTCAGCAAAGCCCTCGAGTGGCATTCTGTTGCTCCTTAACCCACCTTCCAACAGATTCCCCCTCAATGGGGATTCTATGGGCTCGGCTAGAGGCTGGATCGAATGAGAAGATTGAGATGACCCTATCTGCCTCTATGCAGGTTGGGCAAAGGCTGCTAAGGCTCATCTTTGTTTTTCTCCCCTGGCTCTTGTTCAATGTGAGGCGGCCTCAGGCCCGTCGTGGGCCGGCCTTCGAACCTTGATCTCTCGATCTAGGATCAGGTGGCTCGAGCCCCCGAGCCCCTTAGGGTCTAATAGGGGTTGGCCGTGTTTCATGCATCACCCTATCCTTGGTTTCCACAATCAAAGGGGCTAAGCTAACAACACTTGCATCGACAGCTCGAGTGTTGTGCTCAATGAGCTCGCTAACGGGCATGTTTGAGTGGAATCTAGGTCCGTCATCCGCTGACGGGGTCGGTAGAGCCCCCATGTGGCATTCCACTACTTCTTAACCCACCTCCTGGCAGATGCCTGAGCCATTCAATAGGCTCGGGTGGCCCATTGGATTCTCCTTGATGGAGATTCTGTGGGTTTGGCTCGAGGTTAGAATCGAACGAGAAAGGTCGAGATGTCATTGTCCGCTTCTGAGCGGGGTCGGGCAAGGCCACTGGGGCTCATCTTGGTTTTTCTCCCCTAGCTCTATTTGACATGAGGCGACCTCGAGCCCTTTATGGGGTAGCCTTCGAACCATAGTCAGTTGCCGCTCATATCGAATGAGACAACTATTGCTTTGTGACGCAACGCAAAGCGTTGAGATGCAACAACTGCATATGCAACACTTGGATATATGGGATGAATGTACGATATAATGGAAACAAAAGTGGGGGTCGGTGATGTTACCTTGGTGGCATGATTGATAGGGACCTTTACCGAACATGTCCGTGTGGGTTTCGGGTCCAACGTTCGCGACGGGGTCAGTGTAACCTGCATGAGCATCCCAAATTTTCGTTTCTATCTCTCAGCAGTGATCCGAGGCATTCGATCGACTTGGGTGACCTGACAGCTTCTTCTTGATGGAGATTCCATAGATAGGCCCCTCCATACCCTTCCCGAGAAGGTGGAGGTTAAGGTTTGGAGTGCGGAGGCAAAGACTGAGATCGCACTGGTGGAAAAAATGCCGTAGCCGCTAGGGCGTGGGGTTCTAGCAGCCCAACTAGGTTTACTCAAAGTTTGCGCCTACACCCCATGCCTCTAGTTTTTAAACGTAAGGAGGGGTCGAGCAAAGAGAATGTCTAAATGAGTAGACACTCTTGGCAGCCCCCGAGCGATGTCCATGCCCTTGCCATTGCTAGGGTCGGAGGCTCGGTAGTGAAATTGATACGTAAAGTAAGTAAATAAGGGTGCTTATCTTTCGATGGCTGTTTGGTTCCTCAACCTCACACCCATCGCTCGGTGTTCACCTGGGCCATTCGATCGACTTAGGAGGCTCATTGGTCTCCCCTTGATGGAGGTTTTGTCGTTGGGCCCTTCCAAGTCCTGCCTAGGAAGGCAGAGAGTCATCTGCATGAGGCTACGCCTTGTTTGTCATGCCCAACGTGCGGTAGTGGTGGGCTATGCTCAGGCCACATCCTGTTGACCAGGCACTATCTCGTCGAGTAGGGTGCGTCCTGTCGGTTAGGATGCGTCCCATCGAATTCCCATCCACATTGAATAGGGGAAGGGAGAGGGTTTTTTACCCCAATCCTTTGCCTTTCTCCAACTGCTATGTCTCCTTAAATAGGGGAAGGGGGAGGGTTCTCATCCCATTCCTCCACCTATTCTTGAGCTGCTACCTCTCCTCCTTCCTTCTCACCAAGTGTGTTCATGCGTCGCGGCGGTTCCTAAGTTAGAGAGCATGAAGTGAGAGAGAGGAGAACTCATAGATCCGTTCATGAATCCAGAGCGTGATGTCAAGCTAAAGGTCATCCAACATAGATGAGATGGTGCTGGCCACTTTCGCTGAGAAGGGGCCACTTCCACCAAAGGAGGAGGTGTACTAGAGGGTGCTACATGTCACCGGCTTTGTCACCATCTATGAGGCCTTCGTCAGGATGGAGCCATACGTAGACTTCTTTTGGCAAATCTTCTCTGGGCGAGCCTTGTCGGTGGGGAAGCCACCTAGTACTACGCCGATGGGGGGTTTCACCCTTGTAGCTGCTTAGGTTGGCCAGTTCATTAAGTTTGATGAGATGTCGAAGACATCCACTAGCCATGGTGGCCATACTTCAGTGAGAAGCGTCCCTATCTAGGACCTACCTCATCTTGAGGTGCCGTTGTCAGGGTTATGGCTGATCACGATGGCATAGTCCTCAGATGCCCTGGCGAAGACACCACGGTCACCGACATGGTGCTCGATGTTGCAGACAATGGCACCCACAGGGATCCCATAGAGTGGTAGGACGTTGCCGATGGAGAGCATGGCGCGGCGACCACAGTAGTATTTAGAGTAGAAGTGGTCAGCAAATGTAACCGTTTAGGTTGTGGGAGAGCTCCCATGTGAACAGGTTTTTGCATTCATGAATACATCAGTCCCTTTTTGTGATGAAATCACTTTGTAAGGAGAAGCTTGTCCCATCCGTTTCCTGGCAATGGTCATGCCATTTGGTTGATTCGGGCTACCTACTGAAACAAGATTTTCCTACGGATATAAAGGATGCGGACATCCTACACAATAATTTAGTTAAGCAGGGAAGCCAGGCAGCAAAAATTTGTAACAAATGGACAAGCTTTCAAATTTTGTTACAACGAACAACTTCTTATTTCTTCTCCCCTTTTTTTGTGTAAAAAAGGTTTAGCGCATCCCGACCCTTTTCATGGTTAAGGTCGCAAAAGCTCAGAGTACGGGTGAGCCAATTCTGATCACGCTAGTGAGCAAAGAGACCATAGCCATCGGGGCATGGGTTTCCCACAGTCCTACCAGTCATACTCAAGAATTGTTCCCGTAAATCAAGCTCCTAGGAATTAACATGAAAAAGGAGGGCATGCACAAAGAATGTTTGTTGGATAAATGAGCTCACATCAACCCCCAAGTGAGGTCTGACCCTTTGCCGTTTGTAGGGGTTGGATGTCACAAAAGATCAGGGATTTCGATAACAAAATTGATAAGAGAATGTATGCGTTTATTTAGGGGTAAAAGCGACATAGCTGCTCGATGTTCCAGGCATTGGTGAAGACCTCACTGTCGATGGTTTTTAGCTTGTAGGTGCCTGGCTAGAGTACTTCCACGACAACATAAGGCCCCTCCTAGGGCGGGGAGAGCTTGTGGCGGTCCTTATTGCTCTGTACAAGACAAAGGACTAGGTCCTCGATGTTGAAGGCTTGGCCCCACACCCATCGGCTATGGTACTATCACAACGCCTGTTGGTACTTGGCTGAGTGGAGGAGGGCGACGTCACATGCTTCGTCCAGCTAGTCCATGGCATCCTCATGGGATGCCTTGGCTCCCTGTTCATCATATGCCCTGATCCTTGGTGCTCCATAGTTGAGGTCGATTGGGAGGATGGCCTTGGAACCGTAGATCATGAAGAAGGGCGTGTAGCTGGTGGCTCGACTGGGAGTTGTCCTTAGGCTCCAAAGTACTGCAGGAAGCTCGGTGACCCACCGTGCACCAAACTTATTCAACTGGTTGAAGATCCTAGGCTTGAGGCCCTATAGGACCATGTTGTTTGCACACTCGACCTATCTGTTCGTTCGGGGGTGCGCGATGGCGGCCCAATCGACCCGGATGTGGTATTCATCATAGAATTGAAGGAACTTCTTGTTGGTGAATTGTGTGACATTATCTATGATGATGGAGTTTGGTACTCCAGAGTGATGGATGATGTCGAGGAAGAATAGCACGGCTTGCTCGGACTTGATCACAGAGATCGGCCGAGCTTCTATCCATTTGGTAAACTTGTCTATGGTGATGAGCAAGTGGGTGTTTCCTCCGAGCACCTTCTTGAGAGGTCTAAGCAGATTGAGCCCCCAGACCATGAAGGGCCACATGATGGGGATCATCTAGAGTGCCTGGGCTAGGAGGTGAGTTTGCTGAGCATAGTACTGACACCCTTCGTAGGTGCGCATGATCTGCTCGGCGTCGGCTACTACAGTGGGCCAGTAGAAGCCTTATCGAAATGCATTTCCAACCAAGGTTCTAGGCATGGCGTGGTGACCGTAGATCCCACCATGGATATCGCTTAGCAAACGCTTCCCCTATTCGATGGGGATGCAGCACTGTAGCATCCTGGTGTGGCTTCGCTTGTAGAGTTTGCCCTCCATAAGAACAAAAGACTTGGCGCGACATGCGAGCCATCGAGCTCCCATCTTGTCCATCAGTAGTGTGTCATAGAGGAGGTAGTCAAGGTAGAGTACCCTCCAGTCGACTAGAGGGTTGAGCTCTCTCGTTGGGCCTTCTTCGAGCTCCATGACTTTGGGGCCAGACGAAGCCGACGGTTGGTCAGCCCCCAAGGCTGAATCGGGGGGGACCGTCATCGGCCTATTCTGACCCCTCATAGTGGACCGAGGGCATGTGTTGGTCATTGGTGAAGATACCCATTAGCACTGGCTCTTGGCTGGATGTTGCCTTCACAAGTGCGTCAGCCACCTCTTTGAGGCACCTCGGGATGTGATTGAGCTCGAGGCCATCGAACTTGTCTTCCAGTCATCAGACTTCTCGGTAGTATGCATCCATCTTGGTGTCATGGTAGCTTGACTCCTTCATGACTTGATCGATGACTAGCTACGAGTCTCCCCAAACATCGAGACGTCGAACGCCCAACTCGATGGCAATGTGTAGGCCGTTGACGAGCGCCTCATATTTGGCCACATTATTTGAGGGGAAATGGAGATGAACCATGTACCTCATATGTACCCAAAGGGGTGACACGAAGACCAGCCCTATGCTAGCACCCTTCTTCATCAATGATCCATCAAAGTACATCTTCCAGTACTCTTGATCGATGACCGTCGGTGGCATTTGGACCTCAGTCCATTCTGTGATGAAATCAACTAACACCTAGGACTTGATGGCCTTTCAAGGGGCATATGTAATGCCTTGATCTATTAGCTTGAGTGCCCACTTCATGGTTCTCCCCGTGGCATCCTAGCTTTGGACGACCTTGTCGAGGGGGAAGGATGTCACAACCATTATCGGGTGTGACTCGAAGTAGTGGCGTAGCTTCCTCTTTGTGATGAGGACGATGTATAGGAGCTTTTGGATTTGGGGGTAGTGGGTTTTTGAGTCAGATAGGACATCGCTGTGAAGTACATAGGGCACTGTACTTTGAGGGCATGCCCCTCTTCTTCCCGCTCCACTACTAGGGCGGCGCTAACCACTTGCATGGTGGCCGCTATGTATAGCAGAAGGGATTCTCCATCGGTTGGAGGAACCAAGATCAGAGCCTTTATCATAAGTAGTTTGACCATGTCAAGTGACTCCTAGGCCTCGGATGTCCACAATGTCATCAATGTAGGCCTCAACGGTCCACCTGATGAGGTCCCTGAAACACTTGAGCATACAACACTGGTATGTAGCCCCAGCGTTCTTCAGACCGAACGGCATTGAGATGTAGCAAAATGATCCGAAGGGGGTGATGAAAGATGTCCCAAGCTGGTCGGACTCTTTTATCATGATTTGATGGTACCCAGAGTACGCATCAAGGAAGCAAAGGGTTTCACACCTCGAGGTAGAGTCAACTATTTGGTCTATGCACGACAAAGGAAACAAATCCTTTGGGCATGCTTTGTTGAGACCCGTATAGTTGACACACATCCTCTATTTCCCACTCTTCTTTCATACAAGAATAGGATTGGCTAACCACTCTGGGTGGTATACTTCCTTAATGAATCCGGCTGCCAAAAGTTTTACTATCTCCTCGCCGATGGTCCTATGTTTCCCCTCGTAGAAGCGATGCAAGCATTGCTTTACTGGCTTGGAGCCTGGGTGGATCTTCAAGGTATGCTCGGGGACCTCCCTCAGAATGCCTGGCATATCCGATGGTTTCCACGCAAAGATGTCTTTGTTGTTGTGGAGGAAGTCGATGAGCGTCCTTTCCTATTCGAAGGAAAGCGTGGTTCCAATGCGCACCGTTTTGTCCTCAGTGGTCCTGAGGTCTATGAGGACTTCCTTGGAGCCTTCCACTGGCTTGAAGGACCCAGTCGACCTCTTGGTGTCGGGCGCTTCTTCGGTGACCTCCCTCTTGATGGCGATGAGCTCTTCGGAGGCGATGATTGCTGCGGCATGACCACAACACTCAACCTCACACTCATAGGCGCGCTGGAAGGAGGTGCCGATAGTGATGACCTCACCGGGGCCTGGTATTTTTAGATTTAGGTATGTATAGTTGGGGAAGGCCATGAACTTCATATAGCATGGACATCCCAGGATGGCGTGGAAGGTTCTGGGGAACCTGTCCACCTCGAAGGTGAGGGTTTCCATCCTATAATTGGACGAATCCCTGAAGGTAATGGGTAGATCGATCTGCCCAAGTGGCATGGCCTACTTCCTAGGCACGATGCAGTGGAAAGGTGCTCGGGTTGGACAAACACGTGTTCGGTCAATGTCCATTTCATCGAGCGTCTTGGCATACATGATGTTGAGGCCACTGCCTCTATCCATCAGTATTTTGGTGAGCCACTTCGTGCTAATGATCAGGTCGACCATGAGCGGATATCTCCCTAGATGTAGGATGCTCTCTAGGTGGTTGGCCTAATCGAAGGTTATGGCAGACTCTGACCACCAAAGGAAGGTAGGTGTGGCCAGTTTGGTCGTATAGACTTCGTGGCATGTGACCTTCGGACGACATTTGGAGTCATAGGCCACTAATCCTCCAAAGATCATGAGGCAACCGTTTGGTGTCTAAAAGCCGTCATCCTTCTCCTCAGTGTCGTCCATGGTGGGGGCAGGGTCCTTTCCGTGCTCTCCTTTGTTGGAACCCCTACATAAGAATCGCTGCATGAGGCTATAGTCCTTGTATAGATGCTTCACTGGGAAAGCATGGTTCAGGCATGGCCCCTCAAGTAGTTTTTCAAAGTGGTTTGGAGTGCCCTCCGTGGGCTTTCGACCACCCTTGCAGTCAGTAGTGGCCATGAGCGAGTCCTTGCGATGTTGTTTCTTGTTCTTCCTTTTGGCAGAATGATTGGATGCACCTTCATTGGCGCCCTCTTCCCACATTGCCTTGCCCTCGAGACAATCAAAGATCACTCTGACCGCTTCTTCTTCTAAGGCGTGGCTGGTCTCAAATAGGAAGGCTCCTATAATGTTGATGTCGACGATGTTAGGAAGCTCATTGCACTGTCGGGAGAAGCACCAGATGTACCCACGGAGGGTCTCACTGGTTTTCTATCGGTAGTTCTTGAGGTCCCATGGGTTCCTAGGGTGCATGTATGTGCCCTATAAGTTCCCCACAAAGATCTCTTTTAGATCCGCCCAACTCTGGATTGCGTTGGATGGCAGGTGTTCCAACCACGCTCATGCTGAATCGGCTAAGAACAGTGGAAGGTTGCAGATAATGAAGTCATCATTATCTGCACCACTGGCTTGGTAGGTAAGCCGATAGTCTTTGAGCCATAGTCCGTGGTTTGTTTCCCTAGAGTACTTCAGGATATTGGTTGGTGGTCGGTACCTTGGCAGGAAAGCAGCGTTGTGGATGTGACGACCGAAGGCCTAAGGGCCTGGCAGGCCGGGGCTTAGGCTTCGGTCTTCATCGCTATTATAGTGTCTGCCATGACGAGGATGATAGCCATGGTGGGCTGCTTCTCTTAGGTCGCCGTGGGTATGCCTACGAGCATTGAGAGTGCTACATGCATCGTGGTTGCAGTCGAGACGCTGATGTACCAGTACCGTGGCGTGCTGCCTGCCACCCTATGGTGCCTGATGGACTAAAGCATCCCTGCTGGGACGCTCAGAGAGCATGTGTTGGCTGACGTCGAGCTTGCATCACTGAGATAACAAGCTCTTTGCCTATTGCGTCGCCACACACTCGAGCAGCGTGCGAATCTCATGGTGGGCCCAATGGTCCTCGGGCGTCGTGGCCTCTGGAAGGCCATGGAGCAAGGCCACCATGGTGGTGATGTTCTGGCTTGCCTGGGCAAAGTGGGGGAGGGCTTCATCATCTGCGATGATCCTTCGGTTCACGTCGTGGGCCATGGCCCATGCGCACCCACCGTCTCCATGGCATTCAATCTCTCGATCGAGCTCCACATATTCCTGCTCGAGCTAGAGTCGTGCTTCCTCAATCTCTCGGTGTTGGGCTTTCAGCTGCTCCACCCTCATGCGAGGTGGGGCCACTGTCTCCCCCTCAGCCTCATCACCTAGGTTGTTCATCAGGGTAGCCTCCTCCTCAGAGACGCTTTCAATGTGTCCCTCGGGTGTACCTACCATGAAGCATTCCTAGGAGGGGTGATGGCTCCCCCTGCTAGAGTCAGAGTCAGAGGGTGACCCTAGCTCATCTGTGAGGAGGCCATGGAGAGATTCCATGATATGTTCGATCACCCCCATGAACTCGTTGTTTGCAAAGAATGGGGTCATGCGCTGTGCCACAAGGGGGCTAGTGATCGCCGCGGTGTTGTGAAGACCAAATGGAAGCACCATCGAGGTGCTCCATGTGGGCTTTTTCAGAGAGAGGGTGAGGTGGTGTGGGTCCTCCCTGGATGGTTGGGGTCCTAGGGAGACACCGCGCTGATGCTCAAGCCTCCCATAGTTGAGGCCGATAGAGGGGAGAGGTTGGATGGCGACGTGAGCCAATGCCAACTCTCCTCCAACCTTGACGATGAAGTCTAGGTCACCGAAGCGCATGTGTGCACCTAGGACACAACTGATTCCGTGGCTAGCCATCCATGGCCTAATGTTAACATCAGAACATGCAAAGGTCCCCTACCTAGAGCGCTAACTGTCAGTGTTTTGAGTAAACACCAACTGGTAAATTTGTATTTATTACGCGTTAGGCCTTGGACGGTGTGCTAAAAGACACAAGGTTTATACTGGTTTAGGCAGAATGTCCCTACGTCCATTTTGTGGCTGCTACTCATGTTATTAGCACTGAAAGGTTCATAGTAGGGGGTAGAAACAGTCGAGAGAGGTATAGGTCCCAAGTCTCTGATGGAAAGGTTGAAAGGGCGCTGAGAGCTTGGTTGCTGCTCAGCTGTGTGTTATGTGATGCGTGGTGTGTTGAATTGATCCATCCCTTTAGTGGGGTGCCCTGCCCTCCCTTTTATAGATCAAGGGGGTGCCATGCTCTAGCTTCATTCAGCAAGTGGTCATGTCCCATCCTGCCCTAGTGGGCGGCGCGACATACCAGGGTGCCGAGCCATGACCCTATAGGGAGCAGATGGTGTAGAAGCCCCACATTCATTTTTGTAGATGACATGAGTTTTCTCCTAGACTGTAGTGGTTGTCGTATGTTTCCATCAGGATTCGTGTCCGAGGGCAAATGTTGGCACTCGTAATACTATAGGATAAATGTCAGCGCCCACAACACTATTTGGGCTCTAACATGCCTAGAAGGGCTTAAAGCACCCGTCTGGTCATATCTTGATGGTACTTTCCTATAGGCATGCAGGGTATGGTCCTCGGTATTATGGTTGACTTGAGTGCCCCACCTTATCTACACTCATAGTTATGAAGGAGTAGCACATATACATCAGGCAAGGTAGAGTCTGCCCCTAGACATCAGGCAAGGCGGAGCCCAACCTTTGGATGTCGGGTGAGGCAGAGCCTACCCCTAGATGTCGAGCGAGGCGGAGCCAGCCCTTAGACGTCGGATGAGGCAGAGTCTGCCCCCAAATGTTAGGCGAGGTAGAGTCTGCCCCTAGATGTCGGGTGAGGCGGAGCCCAGCCCCTGGACATCGGGTGAGGCAGAGCCAGCCCTTGGATGTCGAGCGATGCGGAGCCTGCCCCTAGACATCAGGCAAGGTGGAGCCAGCCCTAGGACATCGGGCAAGGCGGAGCCTAACCCCAGATGTTGGGTGAGGCAGAGCCAGCCCTCAGTCATTGGACGAGGCAGAGTCTGCCCCCAGACATCGAGCAAGGCGGAGTCCATCCCTTAGGGGTTGGGTGAGGTAGAGCCAGCCCTCAGGGGTCAGGCAAGGTAGAGCCAACCTTCAGTCGTTGGGCAAGAAGTGTAGTTGCATTCTTGTCTGTTCAGAAGCATCGACGTTTGATGGTTATTAGCTCCTCCTCTTTGTGTACCCCAATATTTGGTCCCCGACACCTCTTAGCCGTCGAACTACCAAGTGTTGGTCGACACAATGGAGACTAGCGTGCCGGCAAGCACGTGAACCTCTAGAGAAAAATCTTGTGTCTCTTGTGTGATTGGATTTCTCCCGGTGATTGGTTGTCATCATATTGTGATTGGTTCATTCCTCGATACAGCTGTATAATCTCCCTACTCAGTCCATTACTTTCTTGTAAACTAGTTGTAGCAAGCTCTTTAGTGTAGCTAGTTTTGAGAGCTTGCTTGGTAGCTTAGTTTCATATAGTGGAGCTCTTTAGTGTAGCCTTGTTGAGAGCTCTTAGTGAGTATTGACTTAACCTATTGTGTGACTAGAGATTATAGCAACTAAAATTATTAGGTAGGTGGCTTGCAACCCTTGTGACTAGAGATTATAGCAACTAAAATTATTATGATCCCAAAGGAGCTATATTTGAGTTGATTGGATATTCAGACTCCGATTATGCGGGATGCAAAGTTGAGAGGAAAAGCACATCGGGCACATGTCAACTATTGGGAAGATCATTTGTATCTTGGTCATCAAAAAAGCAAAATAGTGTAGCACTTTTAACCACCGAAGCGGAGTATATTTTGGTCAGTGGTTGTTGTGCTCTATTACTTTGGATGAATGCTACTTGGAATGATTTTGGAATCAAGTTCAAACAAGTTCCATTACTATGTGACAATGAGAGTGCCGTAAAGCTCACCAACAACCCGGTTCAACATTCAAGAACAAAGCATATAGATGTCCGCCATCCCTTCATAAGAGATCATCAACAAAAAGGGGATATTTGCATTGAGAGTGTGGGCACCGATGATCAACTTGTCGATATCTACACCAAGCCACTTGATGAGAAGAGATTTTGTAAGCTAAGGAATAAATTGAACATACTTGACTTCTCAAATATGTGTTGATGCACCCCCCCATTATATGACATGCCTCTCCTTCAAGCAAAGCAAAGTAAAATTGATTGACATGTCATTCATCCATTGCTAAGGGCTTGTTTAGTGCATCTAGTCATTCCTCACATGTCTTAGGCTCTTTCATTAAAATCAAATTAATTTTATGCTTGTATGGTACCACTATTGCTTGTATGCTTGAAATGATCTAGTGGTAGCATTGGACATGTTTGTGGGCTTGTGAACCTAGTGTTTGATCTACAAAAGGAGCTATAAGTGTTTAACTCAACATGGTCAAGATAACCCTTGCAATGAGGTGTGAAGAAGCTTGTCCTTGGATCAAACTGAGTTAAATATCTTTTGCAAGTGATGTAGATTGAACCAAATTTTAAAAAAATGATCCTCACTTCACATGGTTTCACCCCACCCTATCTAAAATTTGAGCTCACCTTTTGTGCTAATTGTTGACAAAGGGGGAGAGAGATTCACAAAGATAGTAAGATAGGGGGAGCAAACAAATGAAATGACATTGTAAGGGGATCAATTAAAATTTGATGCACACAAGTAGGGGAGCAAGCTCATAAACTTGTATGTTGCATTTGAATATGCATTACATATGTTTGCTTGCATGGCACAAGTTTTAAAATTTCATATCCATGCTTGTGTGGTGTATGCTAGATTGTAGAAAATGATTGGTGAAATAAAAAACTAGCATGCTTAGGATAGCTAGATATTCCTTGAACTTTTACAAGTTGTATTAGAACCTTGCTTCTAATGTTGATCTCATGAGGTATCTAGTTCTTTGATGTTTTTCAAGTAGTATCTAGAAAATCATGGTGCTAAGGATGGTGTTCAAATGGCAACTCCGATTGGTGTCACGCTTCAAAGATCCATTCTTTACACCTTAGCATCATTTGGTAGCTATTACTTCCCCACACCTTCCAATCCATGCATATGTGCAAGCTTTCAAATCCAAACTATTGCACATATGTAGGGGGAGCTAATGCTACCAATTTGGATTAATGAAACTTGTCCATAACCTTTACACATGGTAATATGCTTGGGCAAGCAACATGAATCCAAAAAAATTTCATTGAATATCTTTGTGAAAAGGTTGTTATCAATTATCAAAAAGGGGGAGATTGAAAGCCTTAGTTTGGTTTTGGATAATTGATAAAACATATGCACTAACATTTGTCATGAGTAGTGATATGAGCTAGGTTGGTGCAATCCAAGTGTGAAGCATGGTGGCACTCAAGAGATGGTGTTGATCACATGAAATGATGAGATGGACACATGTGATGACGATCAAGTGCTCAACTTGGAAAAGAAGAAAGAGAAAAACAAAACCCTATGGAGATCAAGGCAAATGTATAAATAGGGATTTTGTTTTAGTGATCAAGACACTATAGAGAGTGTGCTCACATTTAGGGTAGATAGCCACACTATTAAGAGGGTTTTCTACAAGACAATTTGGTCATATACTACCCCTAGGTGTTAGACTTCATGCATTGCATTTAAGCCTAGTGCACATCGGAGAGCAAGCAAAAATATTTATCGAAAATGTTTTGAGAAATGCTAACTTGGCTCTAACATATTTTTGAGAAAACACTTTGAGAGTTAGCATCATTTGCGGGGAGTAGCTCGGGTTGCCATGGATCAAATTGCAAAAAAGTTTGCAACTTGGTGAGCTCGTGGTGGCAACTAGGTGGCACGACCACCCCCTATCCGATGCACCACCACCCTTAGGGCGGAGCCCACCAGGACATGGCCTAGAGCAGCAGGTTCGGGGTGGTCACCGGACATGCCGGTGTACACCGCTGAAAGGTCCTAATATGGCTAGAGAGGGGGTGAATAGCCTATTTAAAAATCTATAAGATCACTAGAGCAATTTGATTAGTAAGACAAATAATGAAATGCAAACTTGCTCTAGATCTACAAGGGTTGCAAGCCACCTATCCAACAATTCTAGTTATGCTTACACCAAAATTTGGGAGAAGGGCGCAGGAATTCATAGGCTTCCAAGATTGTGCCAATCAAGGAGTTGATTGTGTAAGGATTGATATCTGCCGGATCAGATGCGACACTAGGGTCGTTTCTCTTTAAATGACATCAGCAGATAACGATGGTGAGATATGATTGACATCGAGAAGATACAAATCGAACTCTATAAAAAGGGAAAGATTAGAGTCCAAGTTATCTTAAAATAGGAATGTTTTCTTTGTACCAAAGATTGTACTGAGTCGTACTTGAGTAGGATTTGTTTTTAGGCTCCGGGTATAAATATCAAACCCCGGCTATTGTAAAAGGCACACAATCAATTCAATACAAGTTATTTACTTTTTTTTGGCTCCAGCCACCCTTAGGAGTAGGAGTAGTGTAGATCTTGGCGAGTTCTTTAGCAAGTATGATTGCATCAATCTGATCGACCTCTACTGCTTGTCTGTAAGTACCGTCATGGCTTATACCTCTGTTCGTACGGCTGCATCGATCCGGTCGACCTCCACTGCGACTCTGGTATAGGTTAGTTATCGACTCTTGTCTTGTTCAAGTATGGCTACATCGATTCGGTCGACCTCTACTGCTCAAACTAGATTAAGGTCAAGTTATCGGCTCTATCTAAGGGTGGCGTTCCTTCGGATAGATTCATTAAGTTACCGATATTGCTTATTGCTTCCATTATTTATTTAATTACAACAATATCACTTCGCCTAATTGAGATTGATCTAGATCGGCCTTATATCCTTTTAACCCATCATTTGTTAATCTAAACTGATCTAATCTGCACTTTAAACGATGAGTTATGTTTTATCGGTTGTTTTATATCAATCTTAATCATGCATAGCGTGCGGTTAAGATGTGTTTGATCTTAAGTAGATCTGTTGGCTAGCGAAAACCGTTCCATGGCCTATTATCATAGCCTATGTGATTCTGCCTCACACCCCACTGTTAGCACCATGGAGTGGGGATCGTTATTTGGTAGATCTGTTTCTAAGAGGGCATGATCTTAACTATGCGCTATGCCTAAATCGGTTGTTTTAGCCGATATCGAGTGCTTTCACGAACAGTTCACGTCATGAGATCGTTGAAGTAGCAATGAGTTGAAAAATATGTTAGCCCCATGATCTTATTATTGTATTACGGCCTGCATGATTCTGCCTCAAGCCCCACTGATATTGGTAATAAGTTAGGGCCGTTGAGTCTATTGTTGTTTCTACGGCCTACATGATTCTACCTCATGCCCCACTGGTCATAGCGATAGATGAGATCTAATATATTCATTAGATTTATCTCTATTAAATGGTTGAATGATGATGAACTGTTTCTTTTATAAAGGGGTTCGGTTACTTGCAGTCATTGGCTCAGTATAAGCTAATTATTGTTAATATCTTATTGCCATTGACCAATATTTGTCTAAAGAATGATATTCATCCTAAATGATAACTAATTCTTCTTACACAACCCCATGAGCTTTAACCGATTTATTATTATGAATATGCTGGAATCGACTATTTAGTTGATCTCCTTTCATATCGGCTCTTAGAGCCGCACATTCGGGACTATCTAGCAACACCGGCATGTTCCACCCTAAATTACTGATAAACTTTCTCTCCTTGTCAGTTGTAGGGTCAAATTGACTGGCACGTCTCAGGAGGAGTGCACAGGATCGACCACCCCTACATTGAAGCTAGGTGGATCTCCAGCTCCATCGAGTGGACCCTTTCGGCTTGCTCATGTGTCCTCGATATGGGATGAAATTCTATGTCAATAAGTTACTATAATCACTAGGCACACAATTGGTTAAGTCACTTGTCACTAAGAGCTCTCATTCTTGCTACACTAAAGAGCTCCGCTAGATGAACTTAAGCTACAAAGCAAGCTCTCAATTCTAGTTACACTAAAGAGCTTACAACAACTAGTTTGCCAGAATATAAATGAGTGAGTAGAGTGATTATACCTATGCATAGAGGAGTGAACCAATCACAAGATGAATACCAATC
Organism: Miscanthus floridulus; assembly: GCF_019320115.1. Classification (NCBI taxonomy): domain Eukaryota; kingdom Viridiplantae; phylum Streptophyta; class Magnoliopsida; order Poales; family Poaceae; genus Miscanthus; species Miscanthus floridulus. The sequence goes on along the minus strand of NC_089587.1, from coordinate 98,327,134 downwards.
AATCACCGGGAGAATACCAAAGGGCAAGAGACAACCAATTTTTCTCTTGAGGTTCACGTGCTTGCCGGCATGCTAGTCCCTATTGTGTTGACCAACACTTGGTGGTTCGATGGCTAAGAGGTGTTGCACTATCCTCATCTACACAATTAGACACCGCAAGAACCTACCCACAAGTGAGGTAACTCAATGATACGAGCAATTTACTAGAGCTACCTTGTGGCTCTTTGCTGGGAAAGGTGCAAGACCCCTCACAATCACCGAAGCCAGCCACATACAATCACCGACACATGCCGAAGCTTCTCCACTGCTCCAAGCCATCTAGGTGGCAGCAACCACCAAGACAAAGAAGAAATCTATAGCCACAACAATCCCCAAGTGCCACTAGATGATCACTCAAGCAAATGCACTTGGAATCACTCCCAATCTCACTATGATGATGAATCAATGATGGAGATGAGTGGGAGGTGTTTGCTTAGGCTCATGAGGATGTCAAGTATGTCAAAGTGCCAAGAGAGATGCCTTGGTGAGCTTTACAACACTCTCATTGTCACATAGCAATGGTACTTGTTTGAATTTGATTCTAAAGTCACTCAAAGTTACCTTCATCCAAAGTAATTGAGCACAACAACTACCGACCGAAATGTACTCCGCTTTGGCGGTTGAAAGTGCTACACTATTTTGCTTCTTTGATGACCATGACACAAGTGATCTTCCTAATAGTTGATATATGCCCGATGTGCTCTTTCTCTCAACTTTGTATCCCGCATAATCGGAGTTCGAATATCTAATCAACTCAAATCTAGCTCCTTTGGGATACCACAATCCAACATTTTGTGTATGCTTCAAGTACCTCAATATTCTCTTTGTTGCCTTCAAGTGACTCTCATGGTGAGGCTTGAAATCTTGCACACATGCATACACTAAACATCACATCCGTCCTTGATGCGGTCACATAGAGTAGCTTCCAATCATAGACCGATACATATTTTGATCCACCATGTTGCTACTAGCATCACTATCCAAGTTTCATTTGTCCCCATTGGTGTACTAATTGCTTTAGCATCATCCATTCCAAACTTCTTGAGCATGTCTTTGATGTACTTAACTTGACTCACAAATGTGCCATTCTTCATTTGCTTGATTTGAAGACCAAGGAAGTAACTAAGCTCTCAAATCTTGATTGGTTGATCCAAATATGATATCATCAATATAGATTTGCAACACAAACAAGTCATTGGCTAACTTCTTGGTGAAGAGAGTGGTGTCAACCTTTCCTATCTTGAACCCTTTAGATAGTAGGAAATCTCTCAGCATCTCATACCATGCTCTTGGTGCTTGCTTCAAACCATACAAATCCTTCTTCAACTTGTAAATATGGTTGGGCTTCTTCTCATCTTCAAAACCAGGTGGTTGCTCAACATACACAAGATCATTAATGTATCCATTGAGAAATGCACTTTTCACATCCATTTGGTACAACTTAATGTTATGGGCACAAGCATAGGCTAACAAGATCCTAATTGCTTCCAATCTTACAACCAGGGCATATGTTTCTCCAAAGTCAAGACCTTCAACTTGAGTGTAACGTCTAGCCACTAAACTTGAGTGTAACCTCAAGCCACCAACTAGCTTTCTGGCTTGACATGCACTACAAAGCTTATCTTTATCAAATGTGACATCCTTCAAGCCTCTAACTAGGTCATACTTGATCAACTTGTTCAATTGTTTCATTCTAATATGACCAAGCCTTCTATGCCATTCTTTTATTGGTGTTTCGTAAACTAGACTAGTAAATTTATATGATTGCAGCGCTGCTCTAGGAAGATGATGGTGGCATCTAATAGACACGAGGATTTATACTAGTTTAGGCTAAAGCCCTATGTCTAGTCTCAGAGAAGATCGAGTGCATGTTCCTCGCTTGAATGCTCTAAAGTTCTTACAATGGGGGGGTGCAAGAATGGTGAAAGAGGTGGTAGAACCTATGCTAGATGAGGGGTAGCCTAAAGAGAAACTCTAGAAGCCCTACTGCTATGGATGGAATGGTAGAGGATGAAGAATGTGAAGATGTCCCAAGATAGGAGCCCTGGCTGCCCTTATATAGAGTTCGTGGCTAGGGCTCGTTACAAAGAGGAGGTTCCCCTGACCGAAGGGTTGAGAGACTAAGGGAGGTCCTAGCTAACTTGGCTTGCAAGCTACGCCATCTTTAGAAGCTTGCCTGGGCGTGGCTATCATCATGGTCTTGTGGCCACACCATGGTAGGGTATGATGTGGTGCTACTGTGCGTCCGATGGTAGCATTGAATCCATGGTGATGGATCATCAGCTACCCTATGCAATGTGGCATCTGTCATGGTCTTCATTATCATCTCTAGGTTCCCCAAGGTGCTGTACCCATAGTAGGTAACTGCCCTAGGTCGTTGTTCACCTGGTCGCTTCATGGGGCTAAGGGCCACGACCCTGATCAATGGGGTCGGGGCACTCTGTGAGCCAAGGAGGTCTCTAGGTTGAGGCCCTTATCATGGATCCCATCTTGTAGTGGGTGGGATCATATGTGCGTTTTGTCGGTCCATATTCAGATGGTTGGTTTTGTACCCATTGCCACCATTGTGCGGTGTTGTCTCGTTGGTGTGGTATGGCACTGGGTTGGTGTCTGACCAGACCAAGGTGACTATCGTAACATAGGTCCTTGAAGGATCGATGTGGTGTGCTCACCCCTATTATAGCAGGTTTGTTAGGTAGGGCCTGACCTCTCTCCGTCCCTTTCAGGGGTCATGATAGGGGAAAGGTTAGGCATCTGAGCGTCGTGTGATCTATCCTAGAGGAAAGGGTCATGAACCTTCCTATCCTCAGTGCCTGGCTTGCTATGTTTGGCTTTTGTTGGGCCTCGGTCATTTGGGCTTTTGCTAGTTGGTTGCATAGTGGGCTATGCATCCTGCTAACTAATGTCCTGAGGCACCTCGGGGTTATAACCCCAATAGTAGCCCCTAAGCATTTTTATGATCATGGGGTGATCATGAAAGTGCTGATGCATGTTTGATCGTCAAGTGAGGTCTCATGATTGTACTTCCATTAGGCTTTGCTTCTTGACCCCTTGCAGGCTAATGCTTTTGCCGTGCTAGGCTACCATTGTGTTTTATTCTATCAGGATGCCCTGACATCATGGTACATGTCTGATGAGCCCTACCGCATTAGCGTACTATGTATCGGGGCCATGACTCAAGTGAGGTTGAGCGGTCTCATCGATGTTGTACCGGTCTTTCCTTTGTGAGAGTCTCGATATCCCCATTTTTCATGGGTGTCCAATGTTAGCTATGACCCCCCATTATTTGCCATGCGGTGCAAGGGTCTTGGGCTGCTCAGTCTTCTCTTAAGCCTATAAATTATGGTTTCTCTTCTATGCTGTTTCCTTTGAGTTGAGGGGAGAGGAAGGATGAGAAGAGAATTCTGGTGAGTGGAGATGGGCATTGCTCCCTTTCCTAATCGGTGCTATGAGAGATTCTCTGAGTGGGTTTTGTGGCCCACATGTTTGTGTTTTCTGCCCTAGGGGCTGTGGGGTTGGGAGGAGGTTTGCGAGGTGCTCCCTTCCATTTCGGCCCTTTGGTCGATGGAGGGAAGCATCCCACAAGCTCTCTTCTAGTATCTTAGCTTCCAGGGCTTGGTGTATTTTTTCCATTGTGGCACGACTGAGAATCACGCCACTTGACCATTGTTACTTAGCTTTGACCTCGCTTGCCAGGTTTGATGCTTTCTCATGTGGTTTGTTCAGCCATCTGCTGTGTGTTAGGGCTAGTTGTGGTGCCTAAACTATGAGGCAGAGGGTTCTTGAACCTAGCCTTGGCTTTTACTGGGGTCGCTGTGAATCCATGACATGGGGAGGAGCCTAGTCGTGGTTTGGATCTTAGCTTTAGGCAGGATTTTAGGGTCCCTACTCCTTGTTCCCTAGTGTCTCTTCTGACCTAGAGGGGTCATGATGCCTTATTACAGGCAAGTTGAGTTTTCACTCCACGTGGGGAGAGGCTCGTCCATTGTAACTATGTGGTCAGAGTGGTGCGCCTCGGTGAGGTTGATGGGTAATTCGAGTGGAACCTGATATCCTCCCCAATCGACATGAAGTTCAGCTATGCCTCATGTGAGACATCCCATAAATCATCGGCCATCAATCTCGTTGGTCCCCAACTGCCTCCATAGTGGCTAGAGGGCAAGATGCCTCCCCCCAGAGGGGGTCAACCTAGGAGACTTCGAAGCGGATGACTCAAACATAGGGAGAAATGGTCGTGTGGCTTTGCACCACCGATTAGAGCCATGGAGGCCCATCTCCTCCTGCCCCTATCTCTAGTTGGCCTCGAGCCCTCCTAAGGGCCAGCTAGAGGGAGCTTTCCTAAGTATGACACGGGGCCATGAGTGTGATGGCCATTTTGTGCGTGGACTCGTGGGATCATTGCCTCCATGGTCACTATGCAGCTAGCATGGTGCCCATTTTTGTGTGAACGGTCGCATTGTCACTTAACCATGATGACAAAGAACCACTCGGCATGAATCCTAGGGGTGATTGACCTCCCCGGTTATTCATGACTTCATGGTACCCTTCGTGTGGTCATGGCTTGCTACGCGCTGCCTCGCTTCTAGAGGGCTCATGGGACTTGCTCTAGGACGGACTCTGTATGGGCATATTTCGCATCTTGGAGGGCCATCGTTTAAGCGACCCCCTTTGTCTGGGCTTGTTCCTTGCCTTCATTTTTGCTTTCTTTTGCCATTTGCTGCAAACGAGAGAGCGAAAAGGAACTAGGAGGTCAGGCCTGAGAGTTTTACCTGGGTCACGTGCTACCGCCCACTATAGTGCTGTGTGCTTACCATACCTTGCTATTTCTACTACTGCTCTGCTTTCCTTCTATGTGTTGAGATGGGTGAGTGGGTACCTTTAGAGGTGATGGAGGTGAGGCTGCTGCGGTTGGTGGAGAGAGGTCTCCTTCCTCTGAAGGAATTTATTAGGTGGAGGGCTGCCATCGGGGACACCTTCCCATTCCCATAACCTGGTGAGATGGTGTCGTTCACTGACTTCCATGAGGGAGAGTTTGCAATCCTAGCGTTGGACTTCTTTTGTGGATTCCTCCATGAGTACAACGTTCAATTGCAGCACCTTCCTCCTAACACGGTGCTGCAGCTGTCGGGCTTCGTTGTTGTCTGCAAGGCCTTCCTAGGGATTGAGACTAACAAGGACCTATTCCGATGAGTGTTTGAGGTCAAGACCCGCAAGGCACATGGCTCCGATGGTGACGTGCTTGCTCTGGTGGGCAGAATGAACATCTAGATGCGCTATGGTGCATCTCGCAGCTATCCATGTCTGCTATCCTGGATCTTGAACTCTGGCTAGCACCGAAGGGTCGAGAGCCTGAGGGAGGTCCTAGTAAACTTGGCTTGCAAGCTACTCCATCTTCTAATGCTCTCCCAGGCATGGCTATCATCATGGTCTTGTGGCCACACCATGGTAGGGTCTGATGTGGTGCTACAATGCTGGTCATGGCAGCATTGAAGCCATGGTGATGGTTCGTTAGCTATCCTATGCAACATGGCATCTATCATGGTCTTCGCCATCATCTCTAGGTTCCTCGAGGCGTCGTACTCGTAGTAGGTAGCCGCCCTGGGTCATTGTTCACCTGGTCGCTTCATGGGGTTGAGGGCCACGACCCCGATCAATGGGGTTAGGGCACTTTGTGAGCCAGGGAGGTCTCTAGGATGAGGCCCTTGTCATGGATCCCATCCCATAGTGGGTGGGATCATACGCGCATTCTATTGGTCCATATTCGGATGGTGGGTTTCGTACCCGTTGCCACCTTTGTGTGGTGTTGTCTCATTGGTGTGGTATGGTGTTGGGTTGGTGTCTGACCAGACCGAGGTGACTATCATCACATCGGTCCTTCAAGGATTGGTGCGGCATGCTCACCCCTGTTAGAGCAGGTTCGATAGGCATGGCTCAACCTCTCTATGTCTCTTTCAGGCGTCATGACAGGGGAGAGGTCAGGCATCTAAGCGTCGTGTGATCTATGCTGGAGGAAAGGGTCATGAGCCCTCCTATCCTCAGCGCCTAGCCTGCTCTATTCGACTTTTGCTGGGCCTCGGTCTTTTGGGCTTTTGCTAGCTATTGTGTAGGGGGCTATGTGTCCTACTAACCAATGTCCTGAGGCACCCTAGGGTTATAACCCCTACATCTTTGCACTCCTTTCTCTTTATCTCAAAGCATGTGCTCCTCCTTGGTGTACTTCTCCTCATCATCATCACTCCTCCAAGCATCACTTTCACATTCATTATCATCACTCACATTATATTTTATCTTGGTAGGCTTTACCATGAGGCATGTCGATGGAGTGTCAAAGATGGAAGGCTTGTTGTTGATGGTGATGCTTGTTAGTGCTTTCTTGATGGATTTCTTATTATCATCACTAGAGCCATCACTATCCCAAGTGACCACATAGCCTCCACCCTTCTTTTTCTTTTGGAAGGTCATCTTCTTCTCCTTCTTCTCCTTCTTTTCCTTCTTATCCTTCTTATGCTTCTTCTTCTCATCCTCATCATTATCACTATTGTAGGGATAATCTGCTACAACATGATTATGGCTCTTGCAATTGTAGTATCTTCTCACATATTCTTTGCTCTTGGTATGATCTCTTCTCTTTGTTGCACCATAGCCCTTCTTTTTCATGAATTTTCTCATCTTGCGCACAAAGGGAGACATAGCTTCATCATCAATGTCGCTAAGATCTTCATCATCACTTGATTCTTTCTTGGACTTGCCCTTGTTCTTAGATGATGAGCTAGCCTTGAATGCTACACTCTTCTTCTTGTCTTCATCTTCCTTCTTGTCATCCTTGTCAACCCCCTCCCTTTCCACACAGTATATCTCTTGTGTCATGACATCACCTAGTACTTGGTTAGGGGTGATCTCCTTCAATCCTCCTCTTACGATGAGCAATCTCAACATCTAAAATCTTGGAGGTAGACACATCAAAAACCGATGAGACACATCATCATCATTGATATTCTCTCCTAATGCCTTCAAGTCATTGACAATCACTTGCAACTGATAGAACATCTCTAGAATGCTCTCATCATCCTTCATCTTGAAGCTTGTCAACTTGTCCTTGAGAATGTACAACTTGACACTCTTCACCACCGGTGTGTCCTCATAGGTCTCTTCCAATCTCTTCCACACCTCATTAACTCTATCACAATCCTTAATTTGCTAAACACCTTGGAATCAATGGCATTGTATATGGTGTTGAGAGCCATTGTATTACATTGTTTATTGGTCTTGTCTTGGTTGGTGAGATTGCCAGGATTGTAAGGGACCATGACGCCTAAGAGGGGGGATGGATTAGGCAACTTAAAATTCTACTTCTAACTAAGGCCTCTAATTTCACCTAGTCCAAACCTATGCAGTAAAGTAATCTATCTAAATGTGTAACTATGGTTTTGCTAGGTGTGTTGCTATCTCTACTTCAAAAGAGTGATGCAACCTAGGTTCCAAACCTATCAACTAGCCTATCACTAAGCTAGGAAAGTAAAGCACAAACCAAGATTGCAATGTAAATGCGGAAGCTAAAGAGTGAGGTAGAGATATGCAAACTTTCGCCGACGACTCTAGTATTTTTACCGAGGTATCAAGAAGCGAGCAAGCTTCCCCCTAGTCCTCGTTGGAGCCCCTCACAAGGAATCCCTCGCAAGGCCAAGCTCCCAATCGGGTAACTCTGTGGATAGCTCCAAGCCTTCCCCACATGCAAGCGGGTCTCTAGTTAAGCCACTCATGGCAAAGCTTCTCCCAAACTGCTTCCCGCCGTCTTCACTATCAAGCTTCTGGCCAAAACACCGTGGGCCTTGTTCCCTTCGGTACATTGTGGCGGCCACATCACAAACGTGGTTGGTGTGGTCTCACAAGACTACAAGCCCCTCCGATGTACAACCATTGGTGCACGCAAGCACCGAGAGATAAGAGGTATTCTAACCTCACTACACACTAGGCATAAACCTAGAGCAAGCGCATAAGCGGTGGTCTAATCAATCTAAGCACTTCGCAAAGCACCTACGCTAATCACCTAATGAATCACTAATCACTATGCAAGTGGAGATCACTAAAATAGTGTATCAACACCCTTGGTATATTTCCTCACTTCTCCACTACTCAAATGGTCGGTTGGGGGTCTATTTATAAGCCTCATGGAGAAAGTAGCCATTGGGGACAAAATCCAGCTTTCTGCTACTGACCGAACGTTGTTGTCATCCTAACCGGATGCGTCCAATCGTCCCGACCATTGAGCGCGCGTGTAGAGATTGGACACACTGCCGAGTCCAGTCATCATCAACCGAATGTGTCTAGTTGCAATTCCGCCACTCTAGAACCTCTCTAGACTTGATCGGACGCTGCACTTTATGCGTCCGGTCATCTAGTGTTGCTGCGTCCAGTCACGCTAAAAACATTGCCGTGATAAAGAATAGTGTCATCAGTGCGTCCGGTCACTGCTTCACTCAGCGTCCGATCACAGCTGCTGACGCTTGCTGTTGCCGAGCAACTGATCAGACACGTAGGGTCCTCATAGGGCCACGTCCGATCACCTCTATCGAGCTTGTTTCTTTGCGATCTTGTGTATGGCTTGGTTCCCATCTTCGTGCTTGGACTTTGCTTGATATCTTGGGTCTTCTCTTGTGCTTCTAGGGTCTTACTTATGGTGTTGATCGTGGGATCATCATGTCGCCTTCGTCCAAGTCACGTCTTGCACCCTATTGAATTATAAAATAATTACTTGCAAATTCATTAGTCCAATTTGGTTGTGTTGGTCATCAAACACCAAAATCCAAATTAAATGGGTCTAGGGTCCATTTTCCTTACAATCTCTCCCTTTTTAGTGATTGATGACAACACGACCAAAACAAACAAATAATAAAATTTTTGGAATTTAAAAACTATTTACTTGCTAGGATGCAATGCAAAGGGCAAGGTTATATGATGCTAAAATATACCACATGTAAGCTAAAGATACCATATGTAAGCTAATGCATACTACATGTAAACATCTTTAGAAACTTATCTTGCCCTTGCAAATGTCCCCATGTGGCATTATTGATTTAAGCCTCCCCCTAACTCCATAATCCACTATCCTCCCTTTCTCGAACCATTACCACTTGTAAATTCTTATGATCGGGCTTGCTTTTGGTCCTACAAATTCTCCCCCTTCGGAATCAAACACCGAAAAGGAAGACATTAGTAGCACAAGGGAGGGTTAAACTTTGTGATCCTTTGTATGTGGAGTGGAATAGGCCATAAAATTTGACTCTCACATTACATAGACTAAGCTCCCCCTAAATATATGCATACATATGATAAAGAATGTAGTTTATGCATAATTAACAAATTAATGCTCAAGGGAGTTTAATCTATATAATGCATGGAGAAAGCATATAAATACCAAAGTGAAATCAACATGATGATATCGGTTTAGAAATACCACATGTGGAAGCTAATTTGATTTATACCACTTGCAATAGGTGGTGGATATTTGAAGTATGATGCTTAACTCTAGGGACACCATTTTCCTTGCAATGAGACTACTACACACATGATAAGCTTGAAAACATGTTAGTCTCAAAGCATTCAACTTGTAGAGTAACCTCCCCCTAAATTTGTGCACACAAGTATGGAATGCTTGTAGGAGACATGCACATTGATTTTAGAATAAAAAACACCACTTGAAGGATGACATCACATGAATGTGAGAATCATTTTCGAAAGTGATATTTGGGAGAAATTATCTACAATTTAGACTTTGGCACATATTAGATGAACAATTGTAAAACAAGCTATGTGTCATGCTCCTAAATAATTTAAACCATGTAGGTTTGCTCAAAGGGTTAAGAGTGAAACCGAGCAAGCCTACCATAAGATATACCTAGTGTATGCAAGACAAAAGATTAAACATGCAAATGCAAACCTAGGCATGAAAAGGAACTAGATGTCAATTGAAATTGTAAGAAATTAAATCTAGTTACATAACATGGGAAGGGGAATTTGGGTCCATAGTATTCACTAACCCACTTGGCAATTACCTTGTCCATAATGATGCACCCCATGAAATGCACCCATACTTTTCCAAGTCTCCAAATTCCCTAAAGTCCATTGGGCATCTCACTTCCCTTTTGGGATACAAACCTTCTTGGTGCTCTTCATGTTGGAAATGATCTCCTTTGGCACCCAAATGCGTTTGGCTCCATTGTTGACTTGCTTGTTCACCTTGATGGCCACCACCTTATCATTTTTCTTCTTCTTTAAGAGATAAGGTGTGAAGGCCTTTTTTGTCCACCTTGTTGGTGTAGGTGTTGGAGAGCTTGCTTGTTTGCTTTTTGTTTTTCTCTTTCTTCTTTTCTCCTCCCCCATTCTTCACCTTGCACTCATAGGACTTGTGGCCTTCCTTGTGGCATACGTAGCAAACCACGATATGTCCTTCATCAAGATTCTTCACTCCCTTGATAGTGTTATCTTGATGAAGTTGGGCTTCCTCCGGCTTGCCTTTCACTTGAGTCAAGTCCTTGGTGAGGCGAGCCACTTCTTGCTTGAGTTGCTCATTCTCTATTGTGACCTCTTGTGTGCATGTATGTACAACAACTTTCTCAACACAAACTCGTGCCATAAGGCACACACGAGAAGAGCTTGATGATGAGTGCTTGTGGCCTCACCTCTTGTGATGGTCTTCTTCTTTACTTGAAGAATCATCCCATGACCTTATTGATATGAGGGCTTTGTCCTTACATGCCTTCTTCTTTGTCTTGGGTGTGGGCTTGTTTGGACAAACTTCCACAAAGTGTCCTAACTCACCGCATCCATAGCATCCTTTCTTTCTTTGCTCATTTCTTTGATTGGTGAAGATGAAATCTTGAATTTGGATAGGCACATCCTTGACATTGAGCCTTTGGAACATCTTCTCCACCTTGTTGATAAGTTTGATTGATTCTTCATCAAGGTCGAAGGTGGAGGAGGAAGATTGATCATCATCACTTGAATCTTCATCATCATCATCATCATCATCTTCTTCTTCTTCATCTTCACTTGAGGAGCTTGAGCTTGAGCTTGCCTCAACTTGTTTGCCCTTCATCTTCTTTTTCTCACTATATGCGAAAGCTTTGCCTTTGCTTGATGATGAGGCTTCTTCTTGACCCATCTTTCGTGACATTTCAAATGCCACTATCTTGCCAATGACTATGGCTGGGGTCATGGTGCTCAAGTCCTCTATATTGTGAAGGATGATGATGATGCTTGCATATTTCTTTTGTGGTAGCATGGAGATGATCTTCCTCATGATGTCCACATCATCTAGCTTCGTTAATCCTATTGAATGGATTTCATTGATAATTATATTCAAACAAGAATACATATCACGAATAAGATCATCATAATTCATTTTAAAGGAATCATAATTTTGTTTAGCTATACAATATTTTTGCTCATGGGCATTTGTTGTGCTGTCATGGAGCTCTTGGAGTTTTAACCAAATTTCATGTGCCATATTTAAAGTGAACACTTGGTTAAACACATCCATGCTAAAAGATTCAAACAAGCAATTTTTAGCTCTAGCATTAAAATGAATTTCTTTTTCTTTAGTCTTAGTGGGTTTATTGGGATTCTTAATGGGTTTCATCCCATCACAAGTGACTCTCCAAACACCCAAATCTACCACCTCAAGGTGACAAGCCATTCTAGCTTTGTAGTAGGGGAAGTTAGTGCCGTTAAAGTGCGGAGGCCTAGAGTTATCCATCCCAACCACTCTAAATAGTGTTGGCTCAACGGTGGTGAAGCCAAAGGTCCAAATTGAGCCAACCGTCTCTGATACCACTTGTAAGGGACCATAACGCCTAAGAGGGGGGGGTGAATTAGGCAATTTAAAATTCTACTTCTAACTAAGGCCTCTAATTTCACCTAGTCCAAACATATGCAGTAAAGTAATATATCTAAATGTGTAACTACGGTTTTGCTAGGTGTGTTGCTATCTCTACCACAAAAGAGTGATACAACCTAGGTTCCAAACCTATCAACTAGCCTACCACTAAGCTAGGAAAGTAAAGCACAAACCAAGATTGTAATGTAAATGCAGAAGCTAAAGAGTGAGGTAGAGATATGCAAACTTCCATCAATGACTCTGGTATTTTTACCGAGGTATCGAGAAGCGCGTAAGCTTCCCCCTAGTCCTCGTTGGAGCCCCTCGCAAGGAATCCCTTGCAAGGACCAAGCTCCCGGTCGGGTAACTCCATGGTTAGCTCCGGGCATTCCCCACGCGCAAGCGGGTCTTCGGTTAAGCCACTCATGGCAAAGCCTCTCCCGAACCGCTCCCCGCTGTCTTCACTATCAAGCTTTCGGCCAAAATGCTGTAGGCCTTGTTCCCTTTGGTACACGGTGGTGACCACACCATAAACGTGGTTGGTGTGGTCTCACAAGACTACAAGCCTTTCTGATGTACAACCATTGGTGCGCGCAAGCACCGAGAGATATGAGGTATTCTAATCTCACTAAATACTGGGCATAAACCATGAGCAAGCACGGTGGTCTAATCAATCTAAGCACTTCGCAAAGCACCTACGCTAATCACCTAATGAATCACTAAGCACTATGCAAGTGGTGATCACTAAAATAGTGTATCAACACCCTTGGTATGTTTCCTCACTTCTTCACTACTCAAATGGCCGGTTGGGGGTCTATTTATAAGCCCCATGGAGAAAGTAGCCGTTGGGGATGAAACCCAGCTTTCTGCTACTGACTGGACGCTGCTGTCATCCTGACCGGACGTGTCCAATCGTCCCGACCGTTGAGCACGCGCGTATAGATTGGACGCACTGTCAAGTCCGGTCATCATCGACCGGACGCGTCCGGTCACAATTCCACTGCTCTGGAACCTCTTTGGACAAGATCGGATGCTACACTTTGTGCTTCCGGTCATCTAGTGCCGCTCATCCAGTCACACTGAAAACATTACCGTGATGAAGAACAATGTCATCGGTGCATCCGGTCACTGCTTCGCTCAGTGTCCTGTCACAACTACTGATGCCTGCTGTTGCCGAGCAACTGATCGGACGTGTCTGGTCCTCATAGGGCCACATTTGGTCACCTCTGCCGAGCTTGTTTCTTCATGATCTTGCATCTGGCTTGGTTCCCATCTTCGTGCTTGGACTTTTCTTGATATCTTGGATCTTCTCTTGTGCTTCTAGGGTCTTGCTTATGGTGTTGATCGTGGGATCATCATGTCACCTTCATCCAAGTCACGTCTTGCACCCTATTGAGCTACAAAATAATTACTTGCAAATTCAATAGTCCAATTTGGTTGTGTTGGTCATCAAACACCAAAATCCAAATTAAATGGGCCTAGGGTCCATTTTCCTTACAGGGATCAATGATAGCATAGTCACTCTCGGTCACATCCCATACTTGATCATTGATTGAACCAAGATACATCTTCATCTTTCTCTTCCAATAATTATAGCATGTGCCATCAAAGAACGGTGGTTTGCCCCCCACATGGTTGAACACAACTTGAGTCATAATTGACACTAAGGTTGTTAAGCCTTCAATCAAACGGTGACCACGGCTCCGATACCACTTGAAAGGTCCTAATATGGCTAGGGGGTGAATAGCCTATTTAAAAATCTACAAGATCACTAGAGCAATTTGATTAGTGTGACAAATAGCAAAATGCAAACTTGCTCTAGCTCTACAAGGGTTGCAAGCCACCTATCCAACAATTCTAGTTACTATAATCACTAGGCACACAATTGGCTAAGTCATTACTCACTAAGAGCTCTCACACTTGCTATACTAAAGAGCTCCACTAGATGAACTTAAGCTACAAAGCAAGCTCTCAATTCTAGTTACACTAAAGAGCTTGCTACAACTAGTTTGCGGGAATATAAATGAGTGAGTAGGGTGTTTATACCACCTCATAGAGGAGTGAAACAATCACAAGATAAATACCAATTCAATCACCGGGAGAATACCACAGGATAACTAATTTTTCTCCTGAGGTTCACATGCTTGCCGGCATGCTAGTCCCCATTGTGTCGACCAATACTTGGGGTTCGGCGGCTAAGCAGTGTTGCACAAACCTTGTCCACACAATTGGACACCGCAACAACCTACCCACAAGTAAGGTAACTCAATGACATGAGCAATTTACTAGAGCTACCTTGCGGCTCTTCACCGAAGAAGGTGCAAGACCTCTCACAATCATCGGAGCCAGCCACGAACAATCACCAACACGTGCCGAAGCTCCTCTGCTGCTCCAAGCCATCTAGGTGGCGGCAACCACTAAGAGAAATAAGAAATCCACAGCCACAACGATCCCTAAGTGCCACTAGATGCAATCACTCAAGCAAATGCACTTGGAATCACTCCCAATCTCACTATAATGATGGATCAATGATGGAGATGAGTGGGAGGTGTTTGCTTAGGCTCATAAGGATGTCAAGTATGTCAAAGGGCCAACAGAGATGCCTTGGAGCCAACCAAACACTATTTATAGACGTCTCCAAATGAATAGAGCCGTTAGAGCCAAGGAGGGACGCCCTACGTATTGATCGGACGCGCCGGTTGGGTTGACCGGACGTGCTTGATCCAGCATCCGGTCGTGGATCCTGTGCCACGTGTCCACGGTTCAAATCCTAGCCACCGGATCTCAACAGTCAAAACTCTTATCACTCGCGTTGTTAATGATTGACCAGACGTACTGCTCACGCCACCATCCCGAGTCTGGTCGAGTCCAGAGATGATCCAGAGGCATTTTCTATTTATCAGACACGTCAGGTCAAAGGTGACCTGACGTGCCCCAGCGTCCGATCCCTGATCCTCTTCTCTACGCACATAGGCAAGGCTGACGTTAGCATACGTCAGCGATCACCTGACGCTCCTCCTACGCGTTCGATCGTGTGAACTCGCCGGTCGATCCTGAGCCAGCATCTGGTCCTTCCACCTCGCTCTTGGGCAGAGCAGCATCGTCACCTATAATTGACCAAACGCGCCGGGGTGAGTCCGGTCACCCCACGACCAGCGTCCTATTGTGGACCATCTCCTCTTTTTCTTTTTCTAAGACCACAACCGATTCACCCTTGCTTCCAACTTGCTAACCACAATGTGTAGAACTTGTGTGCACGTGTGTTAGCATTTTACAAGGGTTAAGGTTAGCACACTAGGTTCCTAAATGCATATGCAAAAGTCATGTCACCTAGTGGCGCTCGATAAACCATTTAGTCAAATATTTCCCCTCTTTATAGTACGGCTGTCGATCCTAAGTCACTCACACCCTCTATGGCGTCTTGAGTGCAAAACAAAAACCTATCATATACCTTTCCCTTGATCATCTCAATTTTTGTTTTTCTCTTTCTTCTTTTCCAAGTTGACCTTGATCATCTTCAACATATGTCCATCTCTATCTCCATGGATTTCATCACCATGCTCCACACTTGGATTGCACCAACCTAGCTCATTTCACAACTCATGACAAATGTTAGTGCTAGGTTTCATCAATTATCTAAAACCAAACTAGGGCTTTCAATCGCCTCGGGCGCGGCGATGCACCGTCACTGGGTGTCCGATGCCACCGCCGTTTTTCTCTAGAGACAGGCGCAAACTGGGCTGGTCACCGCCATGGTCACCGCGGTGCACCGCCCTATTTTTTCAGAGACTGCATTTTTAGGGGGGCTCGGCTAGGTGGTCACCACCACCCCCATGATGTGCCACCGCCACCCTATCCGATGCCCCAATGGCTAGTTTTTAGCCGTTAGAATTCAACCTTTGGAGGGCACCGCCACCCTATCCGGTGCCCTCGCAGAAACCAACTCCAAGGGGTAACGGCTTTATTTGCTTGTGTGGCTATAAATAGAGGGTGTGGCTGGCCTTGGCCACTCTCTTAGCACCTCTTACACTTGTGCACACCCTTTGGAAGCTGAGCAACACACTGCACTCACTTGTTCACTTGATTTCATCATCTTGAGTGAGATTGGAGAGCCTCTAGTGCATTGCATTGAGTTGCATCATCTTGTGGCACTAGGTGGAAGGTTTGGACTAGTTGTGAGCTTGTTACTCTTGGTGTTTGTCGACACCTAGATGGCCCAGCGATTGGATTATCGTTCAGCGAAGTTGGTGATTGTCTCTGGCCTCAATCGGTTGCTTGTGCGGGTTCTTGACCTTCTCCCGGCGAAGAGCCAAAAGGTACTCTATTGGATTGCATGTGTCATTGAGCTACCCCACTTGTGGGTAGGTTCTTGCGGTGTCTATTTGTTGGACGAGGTTCGTGCAACACCTCTTAGCCACTGAACCACCAAGTGTTGGTCGACATAATGGGGACTAGCGTGCCGACAAGCACGTGAACCTCGAGAGAAAAATCTTGTCTCTTGTGTGATTGGATTTCTCCCGGTGATTGGTTGTCATCATATTGTGATTGGTTCATTCCTCGACACGGCGGTATAATCACCCTACTCACTCTATTACTTTCTTGCAAACTAGGTGTAGCAAACTCTTTAGTGTAGCTAGTTTTGAGAGCTTGCTTGGTAGCTTAGTTTCATCTAGTGAAGCTCTTTAGTGTAGCCTTGCTGAGAGCTCTTAGTGAGTAGTGACTTAGCCTATTGTGTGACTAGAGATCGTAGCAACTAGAATTGTTGGGTAGATGGCTTGCAACCCTTGTAGAGCTAGAGCAAGTTTGCATTTCACCATTTAGTTTACTAACAAATTGCTCTAGTGGATTTGTAGAGTTTTAAATAGGCTATTCACCCCCTTCTAGCCATATTAGGATCTTTCAGCGGTGTGGTCGGCTTGGGTGGAGGAAGGAGACAACAGTGGCGGTGCGTGGCTCTACTGTTGACAGCGACACGAGAGAGAGACCGAGAGATGGGGAGAGCGAGAATGGAGAGAGCAGAGGCAACGCGGAGTGGGATTGGGGCGTGGCGGGGGATGGCCATGGCGGCGAGACGGAGTGGGGCGGGTGAATGGTGCGTCGAAGCCGCAACAGGTGAGCACGACGTGGGGAAATGTCGCGGAGTGCAGACACGTCCATACGGACAGACGTCTGTGTCTAGGCATTTCCATTATTTTTACCAGGGCCATTAACTGGACCGAATAGACTGAGATGAATGTATGGTTGACCAAATATACATTATTTGTAGGCTGACGAGTATGGATATTATGCACTAAAATCCCCTTCTACCCAAGGGTATAAGTTTTGCCTTTTAAGTATCCTTGATGAGGTGAGGTTTAAATTCCATACCCATCTTCTATTAGAAACAAACTCATGGGATATTTAGGTTACAGATACTCATTGCCAACTTTAGGAGGGCTACACCCCTGATGTCTCGCCATCCGCTCAATGTTCATCTAGAACGCCGTTTGACAACCCCTTCAAAAGCTCCCTCTTCCAATTAACCTCACATTGAATTCTTAATTGTAGCCTTACCTAAACTGCCCTAGGGCGTAGGGTGCTGCCGTTTTCACCTTCTTTCCCTTTGTTAGCCTTAGCGAAAAATAAGAATGTTATAGTACGTTACAACAACATAGGGGATGAGGATACCAGCCCACAATCTGAGTTTAAGTTTTCACTAGGGGTAACAAAACTAATAAGTTCTCTACACTGCCAAAACTCAAAAACTTCCTCAAGCTCTTTCAGGCTAACTCTGAAAGCAAAGATCATTCCTTAGTTTGCAAACACCCCACGGGGTAGTACAACAAATTTATTGTTTAGCAACTGCACGCTCAAAGAATAGGTGATTCACACTTTAATCCTCCTATCAAGATAAGCAATTCTCATTGTCAGTAGATTTATTACTCTTGCTCAATTTGTTCTATGAAAGTGTCGGATCATATGATCTGATCAAACTTTTTTTTTTTAAATGACCCAAAGTAAGGAAACCTGAGTGAGAAATAGCTCAGCCTGATCCTGATCCCACTCGCTAGTGTGTTGGATCAAGCTTGGCCAAAGTTTTTGACCCCATATTTATTTTATTCCGATCCAAACCTAACCCCAGCATTTGATCGGATCTACTTCAGTCTTCATCATATATAGGAAATGAAAAGGCAGCCTACTTGTCTAGTCCAACGCGTGGAGGGAATGAGGGATCGGATATGGGCGGCCGCGGGAAAGCAAGAAGAGTCTTTCTACTGCCTTGAGGTGGTGGTGGAGGCTGACGACGACGGCGGCGCACTCGTTTGTTCGCAGCAGTCGCGTAGCCCGTACGCCGTACGCTCGCTGCGACGCGGCGTGGAAGATGACAGAGGTTCCGTTCCGGCAGTTGGGGCACGGACGGCGCGGTTGCTTAGCCAAGTCGCTCACGCACGCCTGCTCTGCTCTGCTCAAGATGACGGGTGTTTTCTTCCCCTCTTCCTCGTCCTTCCTCCCGCGGTTCATCTTCAAGTCTCGGATCCGAAACTTCACGTCGGTTCCATGACGCGTACGCGCAGTGGATGAGAGATATATACAAGATCACACCGCCGCATGAGCAGCATCTGCTCCTGAATTCCTCCGTTCCTGAACCACCAGCAGAGCATTTCTAGCAGGTCCGTTTCTGTTGCTCGGCACCCGTCCCACCCACCCGCCAGCAGCACAAGGAGGGAGGAAGTCGCCACGCCACCTCGCTTTCTCCCCCCTCTCCACGCCCCGTAGCATGGCCGACTACAACCGCTACGGCCACAGCTACAGCTACGGCGGCGGCGGCGGGTATAGCCAAGGGCCACCGCCCTCAGCCCTGCCGGCGCCGCACATGCCCGCCATCACCTCAGCCGCCCCGCCCTCCTCGTCCTCCTACGGCGGGTACCCGCCCGCCGCCTACCCTCCGCCGCCCCCGCAGGCGGCGGCGGGCGGATTCGGCTCCGGCGGCTACCGCTACGGCTCTGGCTACGGCTTCGTCCCCGTCGCGTTCCCGCCTGGGACGCACCCGGAGGTCGAGCGCGCCTTCCGCGCCGCCGACCGCGACTGCAGCGGCGCCATCGACGAGCGCGAGCTGCAGGGGGCGCTCTCCTCCGCCTACCACCGCTTCAGCATCCGCACCGTCCGCCTCCTCATGTTCCTCTTCAACGACCCCTCCTCCTCCTCCGCGTCCTCACGGATGGGTAACTAACGCCCGGCCCTACCCTGCTCGTCGAATCGATCGCTCCTCTAGTTTTCTTCTTCCATGTTGCATCAAGGATTTAATTCGCCTCTGCAAACTCTAATGCCGCTACCATAATTACTTAATATAAAGGTTCAGATTACCAGTACTGCCTGCATGACACCCATCATGCTCCTGATTGCACAGTGCTAGTTGGATTGTTTCATTTCTAATCGTTCCCTTCAGCGTGCAACTTGAATCTGGATATAAAGATTAAGCTTATTATGTGCTCATCAAACCTGAAATCGCACGGTGCTAGTTGCTTATATTGCTGCTTCTTCTCAGATAATATGTTTGCTCAGTGATGGTGACAAAGTAGCAGTTGGTGCTGTACGCCATCCCTCCTATTTTAGAGGAATTGTTCTTTCTGTTTCTGTAAAGCTTCTGATTACCATCCTTCTGCGCCTGTGCCCGTTAGCAACTTTTTAGTAGCATTCATCTCTGTTCCGAAAAAACAGTAGCATTCATCTCATCTCTTTATTCAGGACCTCTGTTGCATTTACTTATTTCCTTCAAAAGCAGCTATAACATTTTCCTTGTCAGAATGGTATATACAAGCTACTGACCCCATGCTGCTTCCACGTTGCAGGGCCAACACAGTTTGTATCTCTCTGGAATTGCCTTGGGCAATGGCGGGTGAGTATTGCAGGATTTCTCAGTTCAGTTACAATTACAATTACAAACACAATGCACAATTGCTACATTCTCGTTGTGCCACTGGTCCGATTTGTGATGTATAACACTGTTTTTACATCCAAGTCACACACAATAACAAATGATGTATACAAAAAGTACCACTGGCTATCAACTTGTCTTTCATTATACAAAGAATCTTATGCATGATTGGAGTGGAGGCCATGTTTCTGTGTATGGCACAGCTGGCGCTCAAATCATGTGTATTGTAATGATGAAAGAAGTCAAAAGGAGAAATAGCATTATTGTTGTTGACTTGTTTATTTTGGAATTTGGAGTATCATCTATATGCTATGATTCAGAATTTGGTGATGTGCTTATTGATTTTCTCCATTGCACCATCTAGGGAATTTTTGACAGATACGATAGGGATCGGAGTGGCAAAATCGACTCCCGTGAGCTGACCGAAGCTCTTCGTAGCCTTGGATACGCCGTTCCACCTTCTGTCATCGAGCTTCTTATAGCGAATTACAACAATGGTGTGCCTAGCAATGGCTCGCTAGACTTCAACAACTTTGTGGAGTAAGTAATTTGTTGTGAAAAATAACCTTTCTATTCTTACCCACGTTTCAGTGGCTGAGCACATGTGACCTAACTTGGTATATCTTTCTACTCTTTGTAGATGTGGGATGATTGTGAAGGTATGTTAGTTTTGTTGCTTGGATACTACAGCCTATGGAGTGAATCCAGGATTTCAAGTTGTAATTACTGATATATATTTCATTTTACGCGCTCGTTGTGTGCAGGGTTTAACTGAGAAATTCAAGGAGAAGGATACCCGCTACATTGGCTCGGCCACTCTTACATATGATGGATTCTTGTCAATGGTCATCCCCTTCATCGTCCCTTAGTTTCTTTGGTTTCTTTCTTTAGATCAATCAGGCTGCTGTAATTTTGTAACTTCATAGTCATCATGATTCTGGTGGAAGGGTGTGTAAATCATTTTTTTTTGGGTTAAGTTCAATTCACACCCTCCAACTTGCAGCAAAGTTCGGATTTCAACCTCGAACTTCAAAATAGGACAACTTTGGCCCTCTAACTCTCGAAAAAGTTCAACTTTCAACCTTTTGGGCGATTTTGTGGGTGAACAGTACTTTTGATATCTTTGAGAGCGCCGGAATTTTATATTATTTTTTTGAGCATCTTAACGTCCTCAAATGAAAAAACTCAAAACTACAAAGTTGTAGATCTCATCGAGGTCTACAATTTACATATAAAAATTATCTTCATCCGACATCGTATTGAAGAGTTTTCTATTTTTTAAAATTTGAGTCTCATCGCGCGATAAAATATGGTGCTGAAATTTTATATTATTTTTTCGAGCATTTTACTGTCCTCAAATGAAAAAACCCAAAACTACAAAGTTGTAGATCTCATCGAGGTCTACAATTTACATATAAAAATTATCTTCATCCGACATCGTATTGAAGGGTTTTCTATTTTTGGAAATTTGAGTCTCATCATGCGAGAAACAATTTTGTCACGTGATGAGACTTAAATTTCAAAAAATAGAAAACTCTTCAGTAGGATATCGGATGAAGATCATTTTTATATGTAAATTGTAGACCTCGATGAGATCTACAACTTTTTAGTTTTGAGTTTTTTCATTTGACTACAGTAAGATGCTCGAAAAAATAATATAAAATTTTAGCACCATATTTTATCGCGTGATGAGACTCAAATTTCAAAAAATAGAAAACCCTTCAATACGATGTCAGATGAAGATAATTTTTATATGTAAATTATAGACCTCGATGAGATCTACAACTTTGTAGTTTTGAGTTTTTTTCATTTGAGGACGTTAAGATGCTCGAAAAAATAATATAAAATTTTGGCGCTCCCGAAAATATCAAAAGTTAATGTTCACCCGCAAAACCGTCCAGAAGGTTGAAAGTTGAACTTTTTCGAGAGTTGGAGGGCCAAAGTTGTCCAGTTTTGAAGTTCGAGGTTGAAATCTGAACTTTGCTGCAAGTTAGAGGGTGTAAATTGGACTTAACCCCCCCTTTTTTTTAAGCAGTGAATCTTGTTGTGCAATGGTCCCGTTATCTTGCAAATTGACTTGGTAATGCATAATAACTTTTCGAGATTCAAAGCTAAAACAACGGTCTTTTCCGACAGAGGGAGTACAAACTAGAACAACTGTGCTTATTCGAAAAAAGATATAGTAGATCAACAAATTGAAAAAAAGGATTGTTATATGCTGCAAACACATGTTACCTATTGGGTCAACAGCCGGTCTCTATGACCCGCTAGTCTTGAAAAGTAAATCCATTGGGTCAGGCCGATCTCAAAGTCTAAAATGGCCCGATAGGGTCAGAACCAATTGATCCAATGGTTAACCTGGGATGATCCAACCATCAGATAACAATTTTTTTCTCTCCAATTTGTTGGCCTTCTTCATTTTTTCTAAATAAACACAGTTGCTCATAAATTGTAAGCGTGTCTATGCTTTGGAAGTAGATCAAGGAATATAATATTTTGGAAGTGACATTAGATAATACTAAAATCATGGTTCACGTGAAAAACCTATTTAATTTGATGCATTGCTAATAACTTCAATGCACATGACACTATCACCTTAAGCACAGAATTAACTTTTTAAAACATTTACATAACATTTTCACTTGCTTTCTCACCAGTCACTAGGTCTAATGCACATGTATAGTTAAACATCACCTAGTGGCACTAGATAATCGTAATCTCTTTAGACTTCGCCTTTTAATAGCACCAGCTGTCTTTCCTCAACCTGACTGTGCACTCTATTGCACTTTGCCTGACAAAAGCAAAGCAATATTAATATACCTTTGCCTTCGGGCTTGCTGCCCACTCCATCTCTCTCCTTCGCATCCACGTTGAGCACTTGATCACATCTTGGCCATCACTATCTCCTCCATGGTTGCCTTCTTGCTCAACACCTTAGTGGCCCCGTTCGGCTTACCTTAAAAGTCGGCTTGTTCGGCTTTTTTTTTTTCAGCCGGAACAGTATTTTTCTCTCACAACAATTCAGCTTTGGCTTGTTTTTTCAGCCAATTTCAGCCAAGCGAATGGGGCCAGTGTGGACTAGACCTAGCTTAATCAACACTTAAGCAAGCTATTATTCCACTAGTTGTCACTCAATTA
Source organism: Miscanthus floridulus (assembly GCF_019320115.1). Classification (NCBI taxonomy): domain Eukaryota; kingdom Viridiplantae; phylum Streptophyta; class Magnoliopsida; order Poales; family Poaceae; genus Miscanthus; species Miscanthus floridulus. Next base: position 98,304,167 of record NC_089587.1, on the reverse strand, counting down.
TCAAAACCAAACTAAGGTCTTTTAGGTTCTTGACTACTCGAAGGAGAAGGGTTATCGTTGCGATCTACGAAAGCAATGGCGCAGAGGCCGAGGGAAGGTGATGCAGGAGGAGTTGGCGCGGGAAGGATGGGTCATGATGTGGGAGCTAGGGTTCATGGAAGTCTGATATTATATGCTATAAGCTAGCGGGCTGCATCGGGCAGGCTAATAGTCACGCTGAGCCGCGCGTGCTAGCACACCGTGTCAGGTAGCAGTCTAGTAGGCACATCCCACTAACGAGAGTATAACATAGGAGATATGCTAAGTCCCTAAGAAGGAGGCATCAATTTGATTGACCCCCTGACCACCTCTGTGAATCGATCGGGGGCTCAGGGGTTATACCCATCGATACGCTCGCGCATACCCTCTAGTGCAATAAGGATGGCTCAACAGCCCGTAAATCGCCGTATGCCTAGGAGGCCTGCGATGTTAGAAGGGCAAACCTGGGCAGGCCAGGCGGCCATCGCTCGGGGCTCGGGACTTAGCCACAATGATGGGGTTCTCGACTGACGAGGAGCCTGGGCGGAGCTCCTGCCCTGGTGTCAACCTGCGTCGTAGCTCGGGGCCAACCGACGTCCTGAGCCAAGACCAAAAACCAACTCCGGAATCTACCAGGCACTCAGAGCCTGACAAGCATAGAAGCGCTACGCTGCCTTCCCGTCCCACAGCTGCGAGGCACTGTCGACCACCCCCACGACAAGGCCACGCAAGGGGTTTGACGCATCAGGATAAGAGACTCCCCAAGCCCATGGGGCAGAGGGCTCTAGGCCCGCTCGTTAGCCCCTCTGGGCAAGGAGAGGATCCTTGCGTAAGGAAGCCCCGAGAAGGTCCACCGAGGGAAGGTCGCGTTGCAGCTTGATGGTCAAGTGCCAGACTGCAGCAAAGATGTCAGTGAGTGGTTGTGACATTGCTCGCCCCCTCCTACACGACAAATGAGTACCCAGCGGCAACAAGACGAAGGAACCGAATGCACCAGGTGGAGAAGCCCTAGGTTAGAACCTACTCGATTTGTACCCATGCCCTCCTCGGTATATAAGGGGATGCATATGGGCTCCTGTAGAATGGATAGAATGATCATATCATCAACCTGAGTTAGAAACTGAATCCAAGAACCTAGAATAGCACCGCGCAATCCCTCTTTTGAACTCTCTACTCCATTGTTGTAAGAAACTCCCGATTGGACATTCTGAACATGAAGAATACTATGCTGCTGGTCGTAGTATATTTTGAGTGTCCAAGCGATTGGAGAGCCACACATCAACCTCTGACGAACAACTCGATGCTCGCCGCGGTTCGAAACCCATGACACTCACCCATCAAACCAGGCCGGTACGGAGCATGATGGTCATCGACTCATCGGGTGGTGCCATGTCTGGGCCGTGCTAGTTAGTTTTACACGGCTGTCCAACCACCGAGGTCGCTGTTCGGTTGATGCGGGCGGCTTCTGTCTGCCTGAGCACCGATCCTCCTCTCCCACGTTTCCATTTGTTGCCCCCAAATATACCGTACGTCCGTACCCCACCACGCTGCTGGAAACACTGCCGCGAAATGACTGACTGGCTGTGTGTACGACCTGTCCCTAATAAATAATATTCATAATTATAGCTCTAAATTAATTTATTATGAAAATATATTTTATAATTAATCTAATGATATTTATTTTATATTATAAATAATTATACTTTTATATCTATATATATATACTAAAACGTGATACCGTTTCAGAATGGGGACGAAAGGAGTATAGATAGATGCGCTTATGTGACCACCAGCACCATAACTCGTCCTTATCTCTTCTCTCTCGTCCCTGAAGCAAGATTAGCACACACAAAGAGTAGAGCTAGGCCCAGGAGAGAGAGATCATCAATAAGCATACGTGATCGATGATGTACAAGTATGATAGCATGGACGCGGCGAGGATGGTAGCGTATTCTAAGGGCAAGAGCATCCTCATCACCGGCTCAACTGGCTTTCTTGGGAAGAGTATGCACATATATATGCCGTCTCTCCTAGCTTGCAAACTGAACTAGAGTACGTAGGTAGCTAGCTAGCTATAGTAGATTGCGTTGGATTAAGTTATAAGTATATCTTTGTGTTTTAATAACTTTCATACATTTGGCTTTTGGAGCCACATTATAATTTGAATCAGGTGGGGGATTCTCTCCCCCCCCCCCCCCCACACACAGGTACAAAATAGCGGCGGTAGCGGCCCATTGCCGCTACTGCTACCAGGTTGCGCTCTGAAGTTTGCGGCGTGAAACTTTGCGGCCGCAACGGGCCGATATAGCGGGCGCAATTGCATGTAGCGGACCGCAATAGCGTGGGAGCAGTAACCCTAACCAGCGGCCCAACCCACTATGAACGACTCACACCCCAACCCCAACTCAGACACCTCCACGCATCGGCTGTAGGCTCCATTCAGTGCCGCCGCCACCACCCTTGGCCTCCAGGTTCGGCGCCACCGCCGGTGTTCTAGCCGGCCGCCGTCGAGTTGCCGTGCGCCACGCCACCACGCCACCGCGGAGGTCGCAAAAGGGAGGGACGCACTCTGCCCGAGCTCCTTCGGTCCTTCCCCATTCAGATCGACAGATCAAGCGCTTGAGTGGAACTCCCTACGGCAGCACCTCTGGAGCTCCGGCCAGCCGTCCGGCGTCCAACCCTTTGTGGAGTCTGCATACTGGTTTGACCTTTTTTCAACAGAAAGTCACGCTGCATCAATGTCACCTTACTTTCTTACTGACCTTTACAAGATTTTGTGATTTACTACATATTACAAAACTTGCAAAATGTCGTCTGCTGCATCAACTGCACATACAAACCAGTCAACATCAAGGAAGGATCCAGCTTGGGAGCATGCCTTACCTTTAACTGGAAAGGAAACCAAGAATCAAGTTGGATGCAAATACTGCAAAAATTACTTCAACGGTGGAATAACAAGGTTTAAGTATGTGAGACATCAGTTATTTGAGTGCAATTAAATGTCTATTTATACACATTATTCATGATATATGTATATAAAATTATGTGAAATTATTAGGTGCCGCTATTGGAACTTATCGTCCGCAATATCGCCCGCTATCCGCTATCCGCTATTTTTTTACTTTGCCCCCCCTCGACTTATAAAAAAAAATAACTTTCATACCTAAAATTGATGGACCTGTACATGTAGTTCTTGTGGAGAAGATACTCAGTGGCGAAGCCAGACAAAAGTGGTGCCGGGGTCAGTACTAATATACATTGGGGTCTTTGCCTTTGGATAACTGTACAAAACAATAAGTACCACTGAGTTTGCGCAAATTTATTGGGGTCATCTTCCCCAACAGGTAGTGTTGCACAAACCATCGTTGAAGAAGGAGTTGAGGGGGTCATAGATGGTTTGGCTGAACTAGAAGTTCAGTCAATCCTCTCTGGAGCCTTTTGTCCTGGCCTTCTGCATGATGATCGTTCGATGTTGTGCAACATGTTGATGGAAGATCTCAAATGTATGTTTGTTATGCTTGAAAGATCTCCCCACACTTATGCTTGAGAGATCTCCCCACAAAGATGGAAATAAACAAGGGCCCTCTACTAGAGTATCCGCTACGAGAACGGATGACGAACCCGCAAGCAAACAAGAGCAAAACTTAGCTAATACAAATACTTAGAACCAAAAGAATCACGAACACTTACTAAAATACCCGTTGAGGTACAAAGCCTGTGTTCGTCGAGGTACAAATTTGGGGAGAATACCGACAAGTTCGGCACTTCCCCGATCTCTCCCTCATATCTCTCCCTACTACTTTTCTATAGCTAGCTAGGGCCTAAGCCCTTGGAATGGTGTTGCTCTTGCTCTTGCTCTTCTCCCCTGTGTGTTGTTGGAATGAGGGGGAGGTCCTCCTTTTATAGGTGGAGAGGAGGGAATGTCCCATGATATATTCCCTTGATTCCTTCCTAAATTGACCAAACCTCCATCCTGAGCATTAATTTTACCACCAAACCCATGCAACCGACCATAGATAGGTTGTAAGAGGCAGCCTACAAAGTTTATGGCATATTGGGCCTAGGTGCGGCCGCACCACCAGTGAGCCCAAACTCGCCCAACTTTGGTGGGTTGACTCCTTTGGACCTCTTGAGTGGGCCTATGTGGGTTTGGCGCGGAGATGAGGTGATTTGATTTGGGGTTTTCCTTGTTCTCCTCTCGTTTGGGCCCTATTTTGCCTAATTGTGGGCCTTCTCCCCCCTTGGGCTCATGTCGGGTGTTTGTATTGTTGTATTTCTTGTATACTTTAGGTACATTTTCTATGTTATTCCAACATGTCCTCCTGCAAAAGATAAATCACCAAAACTTGTGGAACTTGTTAGTTATAAGTCCTAATTCTAAGTTTGGTGTTCATTTGAGCAGATTTTATATGATAGTTGGCGGTTAAAAATAAGAGTTAAGGACTGCCAACACCTAGCCCCCGAGTGTCGTGGTGGCTGGCTATGCGAGACAGATGCACGACTCAGCGCTGGGATCTGATCTGCCGCAACTGCCATCAGGTCTTGAATTCTTCAGAGCATCGGGTATCCTTCTTCGGTTGACAACTGCGACATCTCCGTCGCCCCCCGCATAGCTTCGGCTAGGTTCTGCTTAGCCCTAGAGGGCGGTGGGGCTACCCATAGGATATCATTGTAAACCTGGCGGCCTCAAGCTGCGTTCTGCTCCTAGAGTTGTCATCAGAGCTGCCTACTTTCTTCTACCAACACGTCGTTGTGGTTGAGAAGGCGATCCCAAGCCTCCGGGTTGGTCTCATAGGGTACCTCATGGTTGAAGTCAAAGTGGTTGCGGGGGGATTGATCTAGGGTGTGCCACACGTTTTCCCTACAGTGCCAAGGTAACACACCCATGCATGTGTGAGATGATGTCATCATCATCGTCATCCGAGTTGGTGTTCTTGAGCAGCAGGTCACAACTGTCGAGAAACTAGAGAATTCCTGTCGGGTTGGTAAGTCTAGAGGTATCTGTGCCACACCAGTTGGCGCTATTGTAACACCCTCGGTGTTACATTGTACTATTTTTGCTAAAACACTGCATGAGCATCATACTTGTCTGTGGATGTGTGTAATATAGGGTATAAAGTAATGTACATAACTTGAAACGTTCGTCGGAAACAAGAAACAAATGTTACGTTTCATGTCGCATAATATCGTTTAGTATTCTAAGTGAATTTTTATCGAACAAAAATGCTATAGAATGTTTATGCAAACTTTGATAAAGTTTGTAGTACGTACTTCGTAGGCGACGATGAAATATGTGCGGTTGAGAGCAGGGTTCGCTAGCTAGTATATCAAGTAGGTTGGAATTGGAATTCGACGCGAAACCGTTCGAAGTTTAAGCCATTTCGCGTAAGTTTGAAAATGGGTCGACGAAGTCACGTTTGGCAATTTTTGTAGAGCGATCGGCTTAAGAAGTGGCATGATGTCGTGGTTTAGGTCGATAGCTCTATGTACCCACTAGAGTATAGAAGAAGTGGTTTGGCGTTTGGACCTTCGGGTAGGATATTTTCAATAGCTTTAAAAAGCGTGCATGTCACCTATTTTGAATGAGAGCCAGCGCTGGCCGCGGTCACCGTCGCTGCTCGGCCTGGTGCCGCTGCTGGCCCACCCAGCGCGCGCCGACACGCCGGCCGCATCCTCACTGCCACCATGTGCAAGCACATCGCGTGCGTGGTCCTTGCGCCGCTGGCCACGGCCGCCCGCTTCCATGCGCTGGCGTGCGGTTCACACCACTGCTGCTGACGCACCACGTCCAGGACGCCGCCTGCACCCTGTCTTGCGCTGGCCGGACGCGCCGCTGGGTCCCGTGCTGCAGCTCGGGCGGACATATCTATCCGATACTCACCACGCACGCAAGCACACTATGCCCGGGTCCTGACAGCTCTGCCTTGCCATCGCGTTGCATGGTACCTGGTCACGCTACGCGCCGTCCATCGCCACGCCCGGCACTGCTCCCATTGACTCGCCGTGGCTGCATGCACATGGGACGACTGCCTACTTTGCCAGTGTGTCCATGTCCATGTCTGCTACCATGCTACGCCATGACCTCCCCTGCCCTACTAGCCTCTGCGACGATAGTGCCAAACCGGCGTGCCTAACTTTCCCTACTCCTCTATCGTCGAGCCACGCCATGATAGCACGCCGCGTCAGCCAAAGTAGTGAGCTTGCGTATGCCTTGGGATGGAGTGAGTACTCAGCCACACGCCGAAAGCATCCACTGCTGTTGCCGGCCATTGCCAAGCCTTAATTGGACGGTTCTGTCGTCATTGGCCGTTTTAAGACCCGCAACAGTGCTAGGAAATTCCTCTTACCCACGTCCATGTTGTCCAATTCCTTGACACTGAAGCTTCACCCAGTTCCACTCTACCACATGCGTGCCTAGTTCGCACTATTGCGGCCTACCCAGCGCTGCCACCGCAGTCGCGCCATCGCCGCCATCACAAAGCCCGCCGGGTGTGCGTGGCCCGGTCCACTCGAGCAGCCTTCGGTCAAAGCACCACAGCCGGTAAGCTTAGGGTGAGTCTCTGTTGCCTATCCGTGAGTTGGTTCGCGTTGTCAATGTTGTGGCTCATGGGAACACATCCGCCATCGTAGGGGAAGGACCATCGTCGGGGAGGGAGCTCGGGACAGCGCCCCTGTTCACCATATCACCTCCAATCACTGCGCGTTGACGTCAAGGTGATCATCGGCTCCTTAGATAGGAAATGGAGGGTCGGGTGGGGTCGACGTAGCCGCCCGATGCCCGCGCCGTCGTGCCGGTGCGCGCACGGGTGCCGAGGGACGTCGTCGCAGCGAAGAAGAGAAAGGAGAGGGTGGTAGATGTAAAACCTATGACTCGGCATAATAGTGCTTGGGTTAGTTGTGCGAATAGGGGAAATAGCGGGGGCATCTTTGCTAATGCGCCAGACGCGCGTGGCTCCGCTGTGGGCCGCCTGCGTTGAGCCGCATCGCACGACGCAGTGTGGGCTATGCCGGTGGCTGCGTGCGCGCGCAGGCGGGAAGCTGGGTTGGGCTGAGCCGGTGCTAGCGTTGGCCGTGAAATAGAAAGCAATTTCATCTTTCCAGTGATTAAGGAGTACGAGGAGGAGATCCTCGTGTAGGAGAGAGCCTCGAAGCCTATTGGTGCTGACATTACTGACCCGTCGCCTGCCCAAGGCAAGCCCCGGTGCATAACCCCTATTTTTAATGATCACTGGATATATATATGATGTGCATTTATGTTACAGGCATTTTATGGAAACTACATGCATAAAATATTTACCTATGAGTCCTACTAGTACAGGTCAAGTAGCTGCTATGCTCAGGATATCGGTAGCGTGAGTAACCTACTGTTACTCATAAGTAGGTGATAAACATGATCACTCATGATAAAATAGTAAAGGTAAATGGTGACCGGGCAAGGATATGGTTTGGGTATTAGTGGGTGTAAGGGGTTGTGTCCTGCGGCCAACAGGGCATAGCTCGGTTACACTTTTTCCCTGTCTGAGTCGATTAAGGACCGGTTGTTGCATAAGGCATCATGGGCAAGTCACAGATCTATTATCTCGAGCACATACTTGGGTATGGGCATAGGGAAGACTTGTTGCTCTCTTGTCGTGGATCCGGCTCTTTCCGGACCGACTGATTGGAGGCGGAGATGGTGGAGGTCCTTGCACCGCACTGAGTCCGGGACTCAGGAGTGAGGGCTTGGAGTCCAAGTTTGGACGGGGACCTAGACACCCAGGATAGGAGGATGATGGGTTGGTCTTGCTTGTGCCTGGGGTACAAGCGGGGCGTGTGTTTTTGGGGCACCCAATTGGGCACATCGGTTCTCGAATCGCCGCCGAGTTGGTACGACTTGCTTCGTGTTTAGCACCGTAGTAAGAACTAAAAGCTGAAAGGAGAAGAAATGGAATTGCTTGCTGAACTCTTGCTTGAAAGTAGAACAGGTGCTTATATAGACTGGTTAGATGATAACTTAATACGGCTGATAATAATAACATAAATAAGGACTCACTATTAGTATTGCTCTTTTCCAAAAGAAACCAACAAACCATAAAGCTTATCATATTCCTTGGAGTCGGGAAATTATTTCCACTAGTCGGATAAGTCTTGCGAGTATATTGTGTACTCAGGGTTTATTTACCCCTGTTGTAGGTAATGCATGAGAAGTACGCTTGTGTGGAGGATTCTTCTGGTGGGCTCAGCCAGATCCTTGTTCCTATCGTTAGATATTTATTTTAAATTCTGTTGTTTATCATTACGCACTCTGACATTTGGTATTGTAATAATGTAATTTTAAGAAACTCTAATGTATGAAATGGACAAGTATTGTAACTCGTTCTCATTATTGGATCCTTGGGAAAAATGTGGATCTTTTGGGTTCTCCCTTAGGGTGTGCCTGACGGATACCGCCTGCTGTAGCTTGCTTTTGGGGTGCTTAGGGTTTGGTGGAAGATGAGCACCTCCGTAAGCGTGTTATTTTAGGCGATTCTGCCATAGTTGGTACCAGAGCCAATAATAATTACGAGTTTGATCACTCTTTTTTCAAAACTTAAAAATTTGACCAACAAAAGCTTTGCGAAAAGTAGGATGCGATTACATTATGTTGACAAATATAAGCCCTAGCAATATGGTCTATCTAGGATAGCGGCACTGGTCTTATCTAATCAGTTTTCTGTAGGTACACTGACTTACGTCGCGTAAGAAATCACTTAGTATACGGAAAGTGAGTGTGCGATGTGCCGAAAATTTTATGAGTGCCGCTATATTCTGGCTTGAGTGAATGTATAGGCCGAAGCATGCATCATGATAATAGCATCTTACTTAAACTAAAATCCCCCTACACGTATAATTGAATTAGTAAAGTGATAGGGCTAACTAAAGAAATGCTTTAATAAATGTGCTGTCATTTCTCTAATACCTTGTTTCTGATCGGTAAGGTCATTCTAAATGGATGGTTCCTATCTCTTACAGATGAATCTAAGGTGTGGACGTGGGAGCACCAGTTCTAGGGCGGGCGGCTCACGGTCTTAGCGAAGGCCAGGGCGAGAGTGGTCGGGCCATTGAGCACAACAACGGGGGGATGTTCCACCTCTGGCTCCTCATCCTTTCCCGCCACCACCACCGCCACCGCCACCGCTAATGACTCACGCTGAGATGATAGCGGAGCTGTTAGCTGCTCGCTGAGAGTCAGCCCGTGCCATGAAGATAATGGCACAAGCTGTCGCGGGCTTCGCTTGTGGAGGCCATGGGGCAACGGTGGGAACAGGGGTAGCCCCCGCCATCCTGAGGGACCCTCCTCTTACCAGGACTTCCTCATAACCCACCCACCCACATTCACACCGTCTAATGAGCCCCTAGAGGCGGAGCACTGGCTTCGCATCCTGGAGTAGAAGTTTCTATTGCTCGATGTGGCCGACGAGCAGAAAGTGCGCTTTGCAGTGCAGCAGTTGTTGGGGTCCACAAGTGTATGGTGGGATACCTTCCATGCCATGCAGTAGCCTAATCATCCGGCAACCTGGCAGGAGTTCACCACTGCATTCTGAGAGTTCTATATTCCTGCTGGTGTCATCAACTGGAAGGTGACTGAGTTCCTAGAGCTGCGACAGGGGAGTATGATAGTGATGGACTATGTGAATAATTTCAATCACTTGGCCCAGTATGCTGGCATTCATGTGGACACTGACGACAATAAGAAGGATCGCTTCTTTCATGGTCTCTCTTCCATCCTTTAGGAGAAGCTGTACACGATGAACTATTAGACCTTTGGGGCACTAATGAACGCCGCCATTGCCATGGAGGGCTTTCAGCAGGAGTCCCAGGCAGAGTGGAAGAGGAAACGGGTGGCTGTGGGTCTTCCAGCCACCCTCATACTCAGAAGATACAAGTTGTCCGGCGGGCCTTTATTTCGGCAGCCCTAGTAGACTTCTTAGACTTCCTCCACACAGTACCGTGCACCCCCGCAGCAGGTGTAGCCCCAGCAACCTCAGGGACAGTAGGTCCCAACTCGTCAGGGATTTGGGAACAAGCCCGATGCTTGCTTTAAGTGTGGCAAAGATGGACACTATGCCTGGTAGTGTCCCCAGAACCAGCCAACTCAGTCCGCTCAACCATCAGCGAACTCCAAGCTTGTCAGGAGGACCATAATCAAGAAGAAAGTGCCCAGCAGATCCGGCCAGGTGCATTTCATAGATGCTGAGTAGATTTTGCAGCAGGAGTCGGTGATGGCTAGTATGTTTACCATCAACTACCATCCAACTTATGTGTTGTTCGATTCTGGTGCATCACATTCCTTTATGAGCATGGGATTTGTAGAGCGGCACAACTTACCACTTATGGCTATACCGTATGCCTATAAGATCCGTACTGCGGGTTCATAAATGTTCATCAATACCCGAACGGATATAGTAAGCTTGGTATTAGCCACCCACACTTACCGCATACAGTTCATGGTAATGCCTAGGCAAGGCATTGATGCTATTCTTGGAATGAACTGGTTGCGGGTGTATGGGGTAGTATTGGATATGAAGCGGAGGAGTGTGGAGTTATGGCTTTCTTCTTCTGAGGATAGGATGTCTCTTATTGTACCCTTAGATCTAGTCTTATCTGTTGCTGCCCATGCTGAAGCCTCTCCTGATCTTACCTCCATTCCTGTGGTATGTGAGTTCCCAGATGTTTTCCCTGAAGATCTTCCTGGGTTGCCACCGGACAGAGAGGTAGTATTCTCCATTGAGCTAGAGCCTGGTACTGCCCCTATCTCTAGATGCCCGTACCACATGGCTCCAAGGGAACTAGCAGAAATGAAGAAGCAGCTGGAAGAGTTGATGGATAAAGGTTTCATCCGTCCTAGTTTTTCACCATGGGGTTGCCCGGCTATTTTTGTGAAGAAGAAGGATGGTACTCTACGGATGTGTGTGGATTACCGCTCCCTTAATGTGGTAATAGTTAAGAACAAGTATCCTTTGCCCCGCATAGATACTTTGTTCGACCAGTTGGCCGGTGCCAATGTGTTCTCGAAGATTGATCTCTGATCAGTCTATCATCAGATCAAGATCAGGCCACATGATATATCAAAGACAACTTTCTCTACTAGGTATGGGTTGTATGAGTACCTAGTGATATCTTTTGGTCTTACCAATGCTCCTGCCTTCTTCATGCACCCAGCTAGGCACATTGGTTCGCGAATCGCCGCCGAGTCGGTACGACTTGCTTCATGTTTAGCACCGTAGTAAGAACTAAAAGTTGAAAGGAGAAGAAATGAAATTGCTTGCTCAACTCTTGCTTGAAAGTAAAACAGGTGCTTATATAGACTGGTTAGATGATAACATAATACGGCTGATAATAATAACATAAATAAGGACTCACTATTAGTATTGCTTTCTGCCAAAAGAAACCAACAAACCATAAAACTTATCACATTCCTTGGAGTTGGGAAATTATTTGCACTAGTCGGATAAGTCTTGCGAGTACATTGTGTACTCAGGGTTTATTTACCCCTGTTGCAGGTAATGCATGAGAAGTACCCTTGTGTGGAGGATTCTTCTGGTGGGCTCAGCCAGATCCTCGTTCCTATCGTTAGATGTTTATTTTAAATTTCGTTGTTTATCATTCCGTACTCTAACATTTGTTATTGTAATAATGTAATTTTAAGAAACTCTGTTGTATGAAATGGACAAGTATTGTAACTCGTTTTCATTATTGGACCCTTAGGAAAAATGTGGATCTTTCGGGTTCTCCCTTAGGGTGTGCCCGACGGATACCGCCCGTTGTAGCTTGCTTTCGGGGTGCTTAGGGTCTGGTGGAAGACGAGCATCTCCGTAAGCGTGTTATTTCGGGCGGTTCTGCCACAGCTACGATCGGAGTTGTCTGACTCCTCCCGGACGGTGTCCCCTTGGCTGAGATTGTGGATGACAACCCTGACAAAACATGAGTCGAAGTCATCATCACTGCATTCCCAATCAGTTTGATCTGGGTTAAGATCTTGAGGTTCCTTCGGTTGTGAAAACTGAGTCGAGTGGATCACCGCCACGTTCCTTAACCCGATTGGAAATCGAGGAGGAGCGCGAGCGGGTAGCGGTGTGGATCTGCCTTAGGGGCAGGATTTTGTTCCTTCCAGATCTAGAAAGAAACGTCGAGCTCATGCTCTCGACCGGTTTCAGCGAGCACACATACGCGTGGTGGGTCAGATGGCGGGCGACGGCGAGCGGTCCTGCGTCCGCAGCCTCCTCCAGTCCGACAGCGAGACCGGAGGGGACTGCTCCTCCTCCTGCTTGGGTGTCTCGGGTTTCTGCAGGCGCAGGTTCCCAAACTGGTCGGTGATGAAGTCGAACTTGCCGAAGGAGATCTTTTCGTCTGGTCGTCACCGAAGTTGGAGATACTCCGGGTGCAGCCTGATGCCAACAAGATCTACCTTCTTGTACTAGGGAAGGATGCGTCATCTGGAAAGCAACGCGTGCAAGAAGAGGTCATTACTTCACTTTCCATGCACTTCCCTCTTGCTTTACAGCGCCTGTTAACGGTTAACCGCAGCACATGCAGTCCTCACTCCGGTCAGGCGGAAGCGGAGGGAGTGTTACAATTTTTAGCAGCTATTTGGTGGTGTGATACTGTCACTGGATCGGAATTGGATTAACATTGCCGGCACCATATTGTACTAAGTACGGAACAAACGTTTAGCATGCAACCTCGTAATAAGCTCTATTATTAAATTCTACTAGCTAGCTCCCTATCTAGCTCTTCACTACAAACATATACATGTTGACGACTACTCTCCATCCTAAAAAGATACAATCCCAAAATATTGCTAACAAATTTGATCATTTATAAAAATCTACTACTACCTATCATACCAAATAAATATTATTATATTTGTCATGAAATGTACTTTTATAGTATACTTAATTTGGTGGGTCAAATTTAAAATATTGAGTTTAATTAACCAGACTTAAAATTATATTTCCTTTTAAGGTAGAAGTAGTAGTATTGTGACTTACTCCATGTTTTCATAATTTTCATGCCGCCTCCTGAATAATGAGGTAGGCTGGTGAACGCCATACCTCTAAGTTAGGACTTAGGATGGCTTGTGCAGAGATCCATTATTGTAGAATATATGATTAGAGTCTCACATGACAATCTATTCTTGATCAAGAGAGAGATATTTTCCTTTTGCAAAAAAAGGTAGATTTTTCTATTAAAAATAAATAAAATGTTTAGAGCTAGCCTATAAGTCCCGCCCTTAGTGAAGCACGTGAAGCTTGAGAAAGCAACCGGTACGGTGCAAAGAAAAAGGTACTACAGCGCTATATGTTAGAGCATACTAGTATTTTGCTAAGCTAGACTTTATAACGTAGGTCCCATATTAATACTAGTTTGTGTTCTAAACATTAAATTAAAGTCGTTGCCCTAATAAGACACGACTGAACACGTTCTTGCGATATATCAGTGCACGCATGTGATCGTCCCTGCACTGCAGCCACAGGTATAGGTAAGCTGGCATCGATCTCCATCATGTTCCACATGTATTCTCTTCATCAGTAATATATGGCCACAGAGTATCACTACTATAGATAGGCTTTATAGAAGCAGCTCATGAGCATTTGTAGGGACGGTTTGGTTAGCCGCCCCTACCAAAGCGTGACTACAAATCGTCGATTTGTAGGAGCAGCTGGTACCAACCGCCTCTACAAAATCGATTTGTAGGGGTGGCTGTAGTACCAGCCACCCCTATAATACCTGTTTGTAAAGGCAGTTCAGTCTAGAACCGCTCCTATGATATATTTTTTCACCAAAAAAATTCAAATTTGCAATTCAAATTCGATCAGAATATATATATATATATATATATATAATTCAAATCTAACCAAAACATATATAATTCAAATCTGACCACAAGCACAAGAGTATTATATAAACTATAATTACAAATCCAATTCACAAGAATATATACAATCCATCATTAAATAGACATAATTTACAAGTCTAATTCGTTCCACTTCTCCCTTCCCTCTCTCTGGCACATGGTGCACTGGGTGAACGATGCACTGTAGGGGCTGCTCCATCACCCGCTGTCCCTAAAAAAAATTATTCCGTTACTACAAACATTTTTTTATAGTAGTGTACACCGTAAATTGAATTGAATGAACCATGCATATGGATGGTTGGTTTCATCCGTAAGCGGAATTCATTTTCATGCTTGGACTTGCTTCAATAATACAATGGTAACTAGTACAGTACCTGCTGTTCCATCCACACACACACACACATATATATAAATATATATATATAAATATATATATATATATTTATTTATATATATATATATATATATATATATACTGCCGCTGGCTACAAAATAATTTATTCTGTAGCCACTTTGAGTTATGATAATTACTATATTAATTTACAAGATTACAATAACTCCATACTAAGTGGTTTACTGTAACATTATGGTAAATATCTCCATGTGTTATTGTAACCCAACTATCGTAAATATGTATTGATATTATCGTAAATTAGTATATAAAATTATCGTAAATGAAGGTGGGTACGAAATAACTTATTTTGTAGCTGGCGACTTAATATACTCTCCCTATATATACACACACACTCCAATAAATATATATTCAGCAAGAGATAATTACCAGCTAACAACTAACAATGGCCAACAACCAATACACTAACGATTCCAAATATTAGTAGTACAGTCTTGGTGGATGGTTTCACGGCGTTATTTCTAAGGCTACCATGTCCCGTAAAATTAAATGAAACTTGAATGAAACACCGACTCTCAATGCAAAGTTTCATTCTATAGTTTTAGAGACATTTAATTTCATGACCATAGAGAGTTGGTAATCATGCCAAGAGAGTTTCATGTAGATTAAACTAATTTCTTCTCTCTTTTAAAATACACTGTCATGTCATCAAAAATACTTATGCGATAACATATTTAATGCAAATAAAACTCGCATGAAACTTCCACTTAGAGTGGCCTTAGCTAGCCTTTTAAGTTCTAATGACAGATCCAAACAGGGTCAAAACATAAAGGGTTTTAACTTTGTAAAAAGAACCAAATAGGATAATTTAAGTGAATGCCACAATGCATGGGCTGCTGGAAACTGTTATGATTTTCTAAAACGAACAGAGCCTGTAATATTGATGTTAGCTTCTTTTTAGAATTATCGAGGTGCAAGTGCAATGCGATACCATTTTATATTATAGGCAAAGTGCTATAGAAGAGTTCATTATGACCATATATTTAAATAGTATATATTGTTTGGCTCATCGGGAAGCGAGAATTGCATTCTTTTTTTTTTTTTACGAAGGGAGTGTGTGTGGTGGTGTGTGCGCATGCACGTGCTGCTGGTGCGTGTATGGGTATTGCGTTAAGCAATGGATAATTACCGGCCAACATCTAACAATGGCCAACAACCTACTAGCTAGCTTTTTATTAGCTATAGCTTTCTATAAGTTGTAAGATCCAAATAGTACTATCTATTATGTTTTACTAGCTATAACCAACAACTAACAATTACCAGGTCTTCTTTTACTATCTATAGCTTTATGAGTTGCTTTTTATTACAATGCTATCGTGGGTCCCACAGGTATACATCGGATGGAGAAAGGACCGTGTGGAGATTTATGACGAAGTGTCGTTCGTTGAAGCTTTAATCTGTACACAAAGCTAGTTGTGTTCTTCATGCATTGTGGACATTAGAAAAGTTGTGGAGGAAATTCAAGCTTATGAGGAAATTGAAGAAGGTATTGATGTATGTTTTTATAGTGGAAAATGCTGGAGCATAGGAGCCATTAAAATGATGCACAGTTTTATGACCAGAGTGTGATGCACATTGTATGAACTAGAAGCATATGCCACGTGTTGATGTGGGAATTGGGAATAAATTGTAAAGAAATTAAACTGCATATAATTACTTATTTGAAGAGATAAACTATTATAGATTAATGCATGGTATGGTATTGCTGATGTGGATAAATAAATGCATGTTAGTGATGAAGTGTATTCCTAACGTGTATATATCATAATTGCACTAGTGGGCTATAATTTCTTCTAAGGCCCTTTTGACAGAGCTTAGCTTCACTAATGAAGCTATTTTTTTATGCTTCAGCTTCACAAGTAGCTTTCTCGGTAAAGCTAAAGCTGTTTTAGAGACTCGTTTCGTAAAACAGCTTTGCATGTAGATTTTCTTTAAACATGCTCTCACATAGTCCTACACAGGGTCCGCAAGTGTGAGGTGAAGCTATGAAAAGCTATTATTTTCTGCCCACCTCATTCTCATGTGAGGCATACATGATAAGATAACGTCTAAGAGTCGGTACTTGACTCTTACTATTAGAGATGTTCTGTAAACTGTGAGCTCACTTTGGCCAACTCAGTGTAGGACAAAAAAAATATAGTCATGGGTCATAAGATAGTCTTCAACGCCGAATAAATTGCTGGACGAACGCGCTAACCACGTGTCCTCTTTTTACCTGATAGAAAACACTGTTGAACCAAACTTTAAATACTTCCCAGCCACTATTCATCCCGTAACCTAACTGCCAACTTCCTGCTGTACTGTTCACGCAAATAATATGGCCGTCCTAGTCATGACAAGAGCATCCTGAAGTCCAAGCATAAGTGCCGATGGCACCAGCCAACCAACAACAAAAGCTAACCCAATAATGGGTAACCCAAGAGAAGAAACCCTTGATTTTTCCAGTGCAGAGACCTGCAGGGTGCGGCGTTGAGCTCCACTGTTAATAAAAGAGAAGGGTTTGGTCTAGGTTAAACACCCTAGGTTTAGTTTCTAACTCTAGAAAAGAAGAAAAGTAAAATGTCTCATGTAGAGGCTCTGAAACATAAAATGACATTAGGCATTGAGGGAGGTTTTTAATCCATCGCTCATGGCTTCTTGACGAGCGTCTCTAAGATATTAGCCAAATCGTTTTCTAAAGATAAATTTGGCTATTATTAAAGAAAAAAATACCTCCAACAGACTCTATAAATGACTCTCAAATTTAGTAGTTATTTATCTCACCTCATTTGCTCTCTACTTTTGAATAGCCTACCTCATTAGCTATATAGTCTCTTGGTTTTATAGAGTCTGTTGGAGTACTCTATTATTTTTTTTGTTAAGTCTATTTTAGAGAGTAGCTAAATCAGTAGATTTGGCTAGTCTTTTTGACTAATTTCTAGGAGATGCTTATGTGGTATTGTTGGAAACAACGCTATAAAACACCTCGAAAGGGTTGCTTGTCATCCTCCATGTACCACGTCAGCTAAGCAGAAATCAAAATTAACTATACCACAAGATTATGCATAAATTAGTTATCATACTTTGTCTATCTATTTAATTGTTGGTGAAGTACAAACTACTAATTTCTACTATGAACCTGTGCGGGAGCATGAGTTGATGGACTAGTTGATGATATATAGTCAAAATTTTAGAGAAAAAAAAGACCATATGAAGTCTACAGCCAGATCATTGTTTTTCCGTTTGACAGAAAATATGTGGATGTATATCTACGTTCAAGTGTGCTTCAGATGCTTCTATATATAAAAAATATTAAGGTAGATTTTTTCAACCTTGTTGGATTTGTTAAATTTTCCAAACTCCGACTTATGCATAGGTGAGGAAATCTTTTAACCACTACGTCAGATTTGGACATCACTGTCGGATTTGTGAGAACCGGTAGTGATGTTCCTTCACTGCCGGTTATGAGCTCAAAAATAAGAAAATGATTAGGGCTGGGTTAAAACCGGCAGTGAAGCACCACATCACTGTCAGTTTGTGGCTTGAACCGGCAGTGTTTTGGCGGCCACTCATCACTGCCGGTTTAAGCCACAAACCGATAGTGATTGGGCTTTATCACTGCCGGTTCTAGCCAAGAACCGACAGTGATAAGCCTACAGCACAAAAAGGCTGCAGCCGTCCTCTTCTTCCTCTTCTCTTCCATCCCTAGAACAGAGGCGCGCGTTTGGGCCCTTCCCTCCATTGTTGCGGCTGCTCTTCACTATGAAGCTAGCGCTTGAATTTTGAAGAATAGCTTGATCTTTTTGCTTTAAGGTTAGTAACAAATATCCACTCATTTAATTTAGTTGCTTAATTAGCTTCGTTTTGATGGCTACATTGCTTGATTCTGATTCTAGTTCTTTCTCCATTCTAGAGAGCACTTTTCCAATTGGACATTTGTGCAAGGCTAAAAATATGGTGAATCTATCATCCAAACGGTTGGTGTCTATGAACACATTTAAATTCGTGGCTAATTATTCCATGGTGGTCAAGATCATCATTGTTAGTATGTGATGCTATAATTAGTTCTTAGAAGTAGAGTAGAATAGTTGTTCTTCAATATTGTGCAATAATTAGTTTTTACTACGATTTTCAATTTACAGGACCAGGGCTACCAATTTCAATTTTCCAATAATTAGTGTACAATAATGTTTTTCAAAAATAGTACTTTTGAGTTATAATTGTTGTTCATGAAGCTCGATTTCTTATTAATTCTTTATAATTATGGACAAGCGGTACATGCATGGCGTCAGCCAGTTTATCACCGATGCCAAAGCCCATGCTAGGAATGGGAACCATGTCTTCTGCCCATGTAAAGATTGCAAGAATCAAAGTAACTTTCGTCAAATTGAGTCTATACGATCGTACTTGATTACCAGGGGATTCATGCCAAACTATATGATATGGACTATGCATGGCGAGGTTGGTGTGAATGTTCTGCAGGGAAATGATGATGATGTGGACATGCCTGACGTAGCCATCCATGATGGTGACGAGGAACCCGGTGTCAACACGAAACCTATGCCCACAGTTAATAATGTGTTTAGGAACACGCTAGCTAATGACACCGAGGATAACGATGACATTTCTCAGCTGCTACGTAATGTAGAGACCGGATGTCTTAGTGAAAGACAACTGAGAAAGCTAGAGAAAATGAGACAAGATGGCAAAACACCATTGTATAGGGATTGTCCAATGAGCAAACACTGTAACACCCAAAAATTTCAGTCTTTTGAAATAAGAAAATTTGATTTAATTATGTTATTATGTGAGCATTCAAATATAGGAAATTAATAATTTTTGGGAAATTAAAGTCGAACATAAGGTTAGTAACCTTTTTTATGAATACATGCTGCTACAATTTATTTTTGTGATGATTGGTCTTAATTCAAAGTTCAAATGAATTCAAAATCTATTTGAAAGTGCTTTTGAAAATCTATTTGGAAAAAGAAAAGGCAAAATCCTTCTCACTCCCTCCCCTCTCTCATTTCGGCCTGCCGGCCCAGCTCCCCGACGGCCCGCTCATCTCCCTTACTTCCCCTCCTCCCATTCTCCTTCCTGGGCTGGCCTAGCCTGGCCTTCTCCATTGCTCACCGCGCAAGCCAGCCTCGCGCGGCCCAGCAAGCGCGTCGGCCCAGCTCGGGCGCAACCGCTGCCACGCCCCTTCCTTGCGCATTAGCCACTGCCAACCTGGCCCCGCCCATCAGAGCCGCCCACAACCTCCCGCACCCCGCGCGCGTTAGCCGCAACCGCCGCCCCGCGCCCGCTCCTCGCTACGTGGGCACGTCGCCCCGCTCCTTGGTCTTGTTTAAAAGGTAACCGAGACCCCCCCCCCGCGCGCACCCCTGTTGCCTCCCCGTCTCATTTTCGCATTCGCCAAGTACACGGGAGCCAAAACCACTGCACGGAGGAGCGCCATGAACCACCGTCCACCCTCCGCATGGTCCGCCATCCACAAGCCACCATCGACGTCAATTTTCCCCGCTGCGAGCTTCACCGTGCTCCCCTCTTTCTCCCCATGCCCTTAATTCCTTGTTTCACGGCCTCTAGGGCTCTATTCGCGTGCGCCCGATAGCTCCCGGCCACCGCCCATGGCGACCACCGCCTCGGCCGCGTCCTCCGGCCACCGTATCGGCCTGGCCGAGGTCCCCTGCTCCCCCTCTCTCTCCCAGTGCTCTTGGTTCATCGAACCATGGACCGTAGCCCCCGAACCGATCACTCCGGCGAGCTCCACGCCGTCGGCCATGGAGCGCCGCCGCCAAAGCCACTGTTCCGCCCAACTCCTTCTCTCTCTCCTCCCCTAGAACTAATCCGAGCCATCCGTTCTTGACCCAACGGCCATCGATGGCCGATACCCTTTCGCCCTGGCATAATTGCTAAAGAGACCCTGAGCTTTTCTAAGTCCTAACCCGCAGTCCAAAGCACATTTCCAGAGTACGCTTTCCCCTTTTGAAAACGTAAACATACTGTTATAATCAAAAATATGTTTTTAGTATTTACAGAAATGCCATTGCACTGTTTTGCTCATAGAATCGTCGTTTTAGCTCCGAATCGACCCGTTTAAATTGCGTTAGTTTCATAATTTCATAATCTACATGTTAGTACCACTATTAATCATGTTTGCAACTTTTAAATTTCATAGTTAGATTTAATTAAATAAATTGCTATAGGAAATCCCGTTTAAATCATAACTTTCGCGTTTTAGCTCCGTTTTTCGTGAACTTCGTGTTGCCGTGATCGTAGCGAGATGTAGATTCTTTTCATAAACATTTTAATTTGTTTTCTATACTGTTGGTGTACTGTTCTAACTATAGTATTGTTTGCTTTGTATGAATGTTCCTAGAATGTTGTATGTTGCTGTGTTGGTCGTGTTCAGACGGTGAGGAGAACGTTGGTGACCAGGAGTACTTTGACGACCAGCAGGATCAGCAGGAGTTTGCTAACCAAGGCAAGTATAGCATGGGCCTACCTTGATGTCCTATTCACTTTAATCATTCATTCATGTGCATGTGTCTAACTTTGATAACCATAAGGACATCCTAGTCATTTGATTACATGTTTCCTTGACTCCTATGGGTTAATTGCATATGGGTAGATTGCTAGCGCTCTAACTAAACGTGGTCTATACAATGGTTAATGGTTCTATGGAACTAAAGGTAAAACATGTTTTATAACAATTGATCCATAGGGCGAAGGAGCAAATGACTTTCGATCATGTTGCTCTCGGCCCTCCATAAGGACTTATCTGTCGACAAAAGCTAGGACTGACAGTGCAACCGTGAGAGTCATATGGCTCTGACTTTAGCTCAGTAATAGGACCTTTTCTAGCTTGTTAGAGGTTACCTTTATGGCGCAAAAGGGGCTTGCCATGTTGGGTATAGGACTGCCTCTGATCCTATGTGTATAGCCGCGATGGATATGTGCCATAGGAAAGGGGGGTTCCTACATCTGCCTACCAAGGAAACCTAGCGACCCTAACTTGTTAGAGAAACCTATGAAATGGCTTTAAAGTGTACCCTGCCCGCTCACCTTGGTAGTGATATGGGAGTAATTAACCCAGGCATATGAGGGTTACAAACTGTTATAACAGCCGTGCTCACAGTCACAAGCGACCTGGAAAACTCACAGAATAAATGGTTACTTATTGTTGTTCATTTATGATGTTATATGATGATAATATGATCCAAACGATTCTGATATCTGATTATGTGGCTTTAAATGGGAGCTTAAGCATAACTTGATAATACTTGAGAATAAAATCTTGACTTATTAAAAGTGCTAACTGCAGTAAACCAGTGTCATCCTTTTTGAGCTACATAACCCCATGTTATTTTGTTAAGTACGGGAAGTACTTATGCTTGTTTACTTTCTATATTTGGATAAAAATCCCAGATGAGTAACAGATGACAATGTGTATGAGGAGTTTCCTGAGGACTTTTAGGCTTGTGGTCCACCAGTTGACCGTCCCTGTGATGGAGATTCCACGAGAGAGTTATCTTTTTATCTTTCGCTGTGTTGTGTAAGACTATGTGATGTTATTAATCGTGATGTAAGATACACCATGATGTTACTTTTTATAATTTGTCAACTTGTGTGTGTGACTGATCCCTGGGCACACATGAGTTTAGTGCATTCAATTTTATCCTTAAAATTAGGTGTGACACCAACATCATGCTGTTAGAGTTCAAATCGACAAACAGTTTGAGCGATAAAGGCTTCGATCAGTTGTTAGGTATAATAAGGAAAACGCTCCCAGAAAAAAACGAGTTGCCAGAAAAGACATACTTGGCCAAGCAAATGATCTGCCCCATCGGCCTCGAGGTTGATAAAATCCACACGTGTTCTAATGATTGCATATTGTACCGTGGAGAAAAATACAAAGACTTGGACAAGTGCCCCAAGTGTGGAGCTCCACGATACAAGGAAGGGCCATAAGATGAGGGCACCAAGACCAGAGGAGGTCCCGTAAAGGTCGTTTAGTATTTCCCTATAACTCCCCGGGTGCATAGGCTGTTTGCATGTGCAAAGTGAGACAAGCAAGCTGTTGCGCTGGCATGGCAAAGAGCGTAAGAAAGATACAATGATGAGGCACCCTGCCGATGGGCATGACTAGAGGACTGCCAATACTATGTTCTATAAGGACATCGGTGGAGAGGTAAGGCACCTTTGGTTTGCTTTGAGCATAGATGGGATGAATCCTTTCGACCAGGTTAGAAGTAATCATAGCACCTAGCCAGTGACGCTCTGTATATACAACCTTCCACCTTAGGTCTTTATGAAGCGGTTGTACATCCAGATGCCACTACTGATCCAAGGGCCAAGACAACCTAGGAATGACATTGATGTGTTTGTATGAACTAGTGGAGATGTTTGAAAAGGGTGTGCTGGATGTTTGGGACGAGTACAAAAAGGAACATGTCATGATCAAGGGAGTACTTATCACTACAATCACCAACCTGCCCGGTCGAGGTTTGTTGTCTGGAGAGAAGACAAAAGGCTATACTAGATGTGTTAAGTGCTTGGACGACACCGATACGGTAAATCTACCAAATAACTCAAAGATAGTTTATATGGGACATCGTAGGTTCCTACCTAAGGATCACCCTTACCGTAGGAACAGAAAAGATTTCAACGGTACTATTGAGAAACACTTCGCTTCAAAATATTGAGACAGACCTGCGATACTTCGAGAACTCAACAAACTAGAGGTTGTCCTTAGAAAGGGGGACAATGTAGTAGCAACGCCTGATGGGAGCATTTGGAAGAAAAAATTGGTTTTATGGAAACTACCTTACTGGCCACTTCTGAGTGTACGCCACTGTCTTGATCCCATGCACATCACTAAAACATGTGTGCTACCACTCTTAACACCTTGATGGACACTGGGGGGACATCGAAGGATTCACTAGCCTACCTAGACATGCAACACTTAGGAATTAGGATGGAACTGCATCCCATGGAGCTAGAGAATAGCTAGTTTGAACTTCCGATTGTGTCATGGACATTGAAGAAGGAAGAAAAGCGTGCACTTATTTCTTTCTTCAATGAACTCAAAGTCCCGATGGGCTACTATGCGAACCCAAAGAGGCTAGTGAACATGAGAGAACTCAAGTTCAACTATGGCCCTATGAAGGCCCATGGCTGTCATGTCATTATGACTCAGTTGCTCCCTGTTGCCCTGTGTGGTATCCTCACCCCAAAGGTCCGCGCCCCAATCATAAAGCTTTGCTTGTTCTTCAACGTGATCTCAAAAAAGGTCATTGATGTGTCCACGCTAGAGCAGCTACAGTGGGACATAGCCAAAACTGTTGATAGGCTTGAGATGTATTTCTCGCTGACTTACTTTGATATCTCATTGCATTTGCTCATTTATCTTGTTGACCAAATTAGAGCCCTTGGCCCAATGTACCTGCATCAGATGTTCCCTTTCAAAAGATTGATGAAAGTTTTCAGGAGGTATGTTAGAAACAGATTCAGACCAAAAGGGGGCATGGTTGAAGGAAGGTCAACGGAGGACGCCATTGATTTCTGCACATATTATCTAAACATCAAAAGGGTCGGAGTTCTAGAATCTCATCATGAGGGAAGACTATGTGGCAAAAAACGATCAGGGAGAAATCTGTTATAGTAGATGACCCAATTTATTTTAGATAGGCACAGTTCGCTGTTCTCCAGCAAGTCGAGGGTTTGATGCCATACATTGACAAGCATAGGCAATCGCTGCAAACTCTGTATCTGAGCAGGTCACAAGCTTGGCTAAATAAAAAACATAAGGAGGAATTTGTTAGCTGGTTGCAACGTCGCTTTCTTGGAATAAAGTTGGGTAATCAACTAGATGCCTTAGCCAAGGGGCTTTCGAGTACATATCTTAAGTACCAAGAGTATGAGATCAATGGATTCACATTTTACACAAAAAGCAAGATGGAAAGAGCACATACCAAAATTGTGGTGTTTGTTTTGATGCTTACAACAAAAACGGCAACGTGCAGGTGACATACTATGGTTTCATAGAGGAGATATGGGAGCTAGCCTACGGTCCGTTGAAGGCAACTCTTTTTCGCTGCCAGTGGGTTCGGCTCAAGGAAATCAACACTGACAGTGAAGGGTTCACTACCGTTGATCTCACTAAGACCGCATACAGAGACGACCCCTTCGTCCTTGCAAGAGATGTAATGCAAGTCTTCTATGCAAGGGACAACAAGACAAAAGGAAGGCTAAAAGTAGTCCTAGAAGGGAAAAGGAAGATTGTCGGTGTCGATGGAGTGACGGACGAAGAAGACTGCAGGGGCTATGAGGAAATGCATCCATTCGGGGCGAACGTACCCCTACCTATCCTTCAAGAGGGTGACGAACCTGCTTATGTACGAATTGATCACAATGAGGCCCTCATTGTTGATGCACCTAAAGATAGTTAGATTATTGTTAACTATGTAATCATTATGCAGACGTTGTCTCAGTAATTCACACTGAATATTTAATTTATATTTTGTGCGCATCTCTACAATTTAATTATTGACTATGTAATCAAATATTAAGATGATGTTCACAAACACTATTATTTGATAATTATAGACCATTAATTAATTATCATAGAATTAAATAATTAAGACACAAATTTTTGTGTTATTTTAAAATATAAACTAACTGCATTATTTCTATTAATAAATAAATAAAGAAAAGCAAACTAATCGAATTCCTTATCCTAGCTCAACAGTTAAGGCCACGCACTCTATACTCTAAGACCCATGCTCAAATCCCAGGTGGGCCAAACTTTTTTGATTTTGCATTTCTTATTTATTAGTGCATAACGATGGGATAAAAGAAAAAAATAAAACCATTTTAACTGAACTCCCTATCCTAACTCAGCGGTTAAGGCCACTCACTCTCAACCCCGCGACCCGTGCTTAAATCTCAAGCGAGCCAAACATTTTTATATTTTTTACTAAAAGATGGCGACAGAGCCCATCATTGTCGGTTTTGGTTTTAAAACCGGCAGTGATAGCTTATATCATAGTCAGTTGCTCAAACCGACACAGAAGGCCCAATTCACTATCGGTTTTTAAACTAAAACCGACAATGATGTGTAGATGCTCCTCACATACCAACAGTGCTCCCATGACCACAACAGTTAGAACACTGCTCCCACCTACCCCAACAACTTTAGTTCAGAAATAAAAATGTACCATGACTGCTAGCCCTTATAAAATGGCCCTCGGCCAGGAGCTAGCCTCTTCATGCATGTTGGTTTCAGCTAGGCCTTATCAGCCATGATACAATGTTTTCCTCTCACAACAAACCGGCAGTGATGTCCATGCCCCCCTATATAAAATAAACTACTGGCCACATACATCTATTCCACCCACCCACGAACTCTCTCAGTCTCATTTCTCACATTTCACTCTCACTTCTCAAGACATCCACTCTCTCTCTACGTGATTTGGTCATGGCTCCTGTATTTTTCAATAGTATTGATATGTTGTCTTCTCCAATATTCTATCTATATTCATTTGATCTATATTTATATTCATGTTTCTTTGCATTCTACATTTATATATATTCTTATTCCTTACATTCGATCTATATTTAATTATGTTGCCACATTTTACATGGAAGAATTTTTTGTGCATATATTTTATGTTCATATTTTTTTGTATTTTATCGATCAGGTGGTATGAACAACGGACCTCCCCCACCACAAGAACTAGGTTTCCACCCTGGCGATGAGCCATTTGCTCCTAATATGGCTATTCCACGGTTCTCTGTTCCAGCTATTGTATGAAATATTTTCCAACATCTTTTGTTTTTTTATGCTAACAAATAAGTGTAATTAGTTTAATATCATTGTTGCATGCATATATGTCGTAGACTATATCCCCAATAGATTGGCTACGAATAGCACTTAGCTGGTTCTTTATCTCGGACATCATCGAGAACACGACATCTAATGTAAGTGGTCGGCTATGGACATGTGAACTCAGTTTTTCCATCCCTGTGAGGGGTTCAAATCATCGGAACCATATCCACAGGACGGGAATACAGAGCCCAGACGTGATAAGCGCCCAATTAAGTGCCGTACACATCTGTTTAGAGGCACTTCAACGTATTTGCTATGATGTGTATGATTTCTCGCACTTCAAGGCACTTACTTTGAATGCTGGTGATATCCCCATCCCGCAAGCAAGCGAATGGTTTACGAGCTACAACCATGTGGATGTGGTAAAATGGTCACTTATACCTGAGGCGTGGTTATTTGTTGTTTATTATTGTAATAACATTCTCTAATTTTTTTTCTTTTTCTCCACATGCAGATTACGCTCCAGGACCTTACCTATGCTGCATGTGGCTTGTGGGCCATTCTAGACCAAGCTACGGAGCAACTCGGGTATAATTGAGACTTCTACAATGGAAACCTTGACCAGCTCACTATAGAAGGACGGTAGTACTGCATAAGGATTACTAACAGGGGCAGTGGTCGTTCAGTAGGTTACATCTATGGTCGACCATTCTTTTGGTATTGTGTGGCACGAGAGAGTGCACTCATACGGGCATTGGACTTCATCGATACAAGCGGATACATAATTTGTGACATCAATTACCATATATGGCTACAGAGACATGTTAGTGTGCGTGGCCCGATCGATCTCAGCAGTTATTCCAATAGTAATTAATGTTTATTTAGCTAGGTTTTCAAGGTCGTAGTTTAATTGAGTTCTAATTTTAATATGTATGGCTTTGTGTGTTTAATTATTGTCATGCACGTAATTCGTGTAACATTTGTTGGGCAACTAGAAATATATATTTCAGTGTTGTATTGGTTTCAAAATTATTCTCAAGCTTGCACGTGCCACGTGTGAAGGAAACACCAAGTTTGGAATTTTTCGGAGATGGTTTGCTACTTTCTGAGGTTTAATTGAATTTTTGCGCGACGACATCATTTAATTATAGGTTGAACTGAGTCTACCCATGAAAAGATCCAGAATGGTGCCAAACTTTTACACAGGCTCTAATGTGCCTTAGGGATAAGAATTTTATAGAGTTGGATGAAAAAATCTATTGGGTCCAAGATGAAATTCACCCTCGTTTATCTCATTTGGCATAGAGAAAAATATAATAAATAAAAAAAGATCAGAAAAACCTTAGATCATGTGTGTGGTCTTAATTTGAGTGTACATGCTTGTCAAAAAAATTCAAGCCATTTCAACATAGGCGGAGTATACATGCTTCACAGAGGTATACATGCCCTTTCATCGAACCATGACTATACACATAGGTTATCAAGGTTTCTATGGTTCATAGACATTCCGGTGTTGTATTAGTCTCAAACTTTTTCTTAGGCTTTCACATGCCACGTGTGAAGGAAACACCAAGTTTGGGATTTTTCCGGAGATGGTTTGCTACTTTCTGAGGTTTAATTGAATTTTCGCGCGACAACACCGATTAATTATAGGTTGAACTGAGTCTACCCACGAAAAGATCTGGAATGGTGCTAAATTTTTACAGTCTCTAATGTGCCCTAGGGATAAGAATTTTGTGGAGGTGGATAAAAAAATATATTGGGTCCAAGATGAAATTCAGCCTCTTTTGTCTCATTCAGCACATAGAAAAATATAATAAATAAAAAAACTGATCAGAAAAACCTAAGATTCTGTGTGGGGTCTTAATTTGGGTGTACAAGCTTGCCAAAAAAATTTCAAGCCATTTCGACATAAGAATACATATGCTTCTATTTATTTAGTATATAAAATAATTTTTTAATATATATAAACATCACTGTCAGTTTCAAAAAATGGCATTGATGAGAATAAACCGACAGTGATACTGGTTATCACTGTTGGTTTATCTTTAAAAATCGGCAGTGATGAGCTATTTTTCAAAATAAATTAATAATTTATAAAATAGAACAAAAGAATTTGGGTCGTCTGGGAACTCGAACACGGGTCTCGAGGGATAAGTTAAGGGGTCTTAACCGTTGTGCCAATAGGAGGAGTTCGAAAGAAAATGAAAACTTATCCTACTTAACACCTAAGTTAACACCTAACTACTACACAACATCACTGTCGGTTTGGAGAATGACCCAGCAGTGATGTACCCCATTACTGTCGGTTTGCAAGCAAAACCGGCAGTGATGAGCTATTTTCCAAAATAAATTAATAATTTATAAAATAGAACAAAAAAATTTGGGCCGCCTGGGACTCGAACACGGGTCTCGGGGCCTAAGTTGAGGGGTCTTAACCATTGCGCCATTAGGAGGAGTTCGAAAGAAAACGAAAACTTATCCTACTTAACACCTAACTGCTACACAACATCACTGCCGGTTTGGGGAGTGACCCGGCAGTGATGTACCCCATCACTATCGGTTTGCAAGCAAAACCGGCAGTGATGAGCTATTTTCTGAAATAAATTAATAATTTATAAAATAGAATAAAAAAATTTGGGCCGCCTGGGACTCGAACATGGGTCTCGGGGGCTAAGTTGAGGGGTCTTAACCGTTGCGCCAGTAGGAGGAGTTCAAAAGAAAACGAAAACTTATCCTATTTAACACCTAACTTAACACATAACCGCTACAACACATCACTACCGGTTTGGGTAGTGACCCAACAGTGATGTGCCCTATCACTATCGGTTTACAAGCAGAACCGGCAGTGATGAGCTACTGCTATAAAAGTGGCATGGGTTGAAATTATCCCAATTCATTTCAACCCCGCGCCAACCCCTCCCCCCGCGCCGCCGGAGCACCACCCCGCATCGGAGCACCGCCCCACGCCGTCCACTGCCCCAAGCCAAAGCACCGCGCCGTTTGGAGCATCGTGCCGTTCGGAGCACCGCGTCGTCCGTCCCACCGCCGAGGCCTTTAGGAGCGCGCGGACAGCTGCTTTCCCACCCCCATGGTGAGTGCGTGGCTCACTGCCCACTACGTGTCTGATGAAATATCCCAAGCTGCTTATTTGAATCAGTTTGATCATGCAGTGTGTGCTGTCATACAATTTGATCATGCAGCTGTGAATGCTAGAACCTAGGTTTGCCACATAGTGTGTGCTGTCTGTTTCTTTGTGTTTCCGGATGCATTGATAGTAAGTAGTACATTATTACTTAGTAGCACGTTGCTCAGCCCTATTCATCAGTATACTGATAAGAACAAAAACATAATTTTATTTTTAGTTACCAGGATAAACATAACAGGGACTCGTAATACTTGACAGAAATTGCTCTCTGAACGTTAATGGTAGTTTGTTTTCGGAGTACTTGCATTTTCTCTATGAAACAAACTTAAGTTTTCTCTGTGAAACCTCTTGTGCATCATTGGAGCTTGGCTGGATACATATGTGAAACCAATGGCTGGCCTCACCTCATAGCTTGCAATTGCAACTGCGCTCCCATCAGGCGGATACTCAATGTTTTTGGAACTGTGCCACCAATGCTCAAAGTTTTTGGATGTGAGGATGGAGTATATATACTTTAGACCTATAGAACTAATATATGTCCAAACTTGTCATGGAATTCTCCATGCTATCAGCATAAAGATGCATAATTATTAACTTATGCAAGATTATAAGTAAAAAATCTCTAGGAGTATATCCAAACGTCTTTGAAGACTCCTATCTCTAGCCCCCGAAAGTCTCAATGTTGGGGGATTTATAGTGAGACTGAAGACTCTGAGACATCTCTAGGAGTATATCCAAAAGTCTTAAACTAGCTCTCTAAATCATCATTTGGTTTTTAATGAATAAAAAATATTCTTTATATCTTTCCTACATCTAACAACTATTACTAAGGCACATGAATAGTGTTTTCCAAACACTCCTATCTATGCAATGGTTGTGTGTTATTCATAAATATATTAAATTGTATAAGAATATATCATGTTTGAATGACAACCTAATTTACTTAAATGTATAGGCAACCATGGCATGGTATGTAGTGCATGTTGGTCACATGCCTAGGATTTATCGAACCTAGGAAGATTGCTATGTTCAAGTCAATCACTACCCTGATAATTTACACAAAAAATACAACACAGAAGCTGAAGCTTTGAGGGCCTATTATAGTCATCCGGCCTACCTTGCAAACCATGGACAACCAGCCTACTATGGTCCAATGAATGCAAACCATGGCCATCTGCTGGCACTGGAGATCGAAGAGAAGCCACCTGCTAGAGATGTGAAGATTAGGAGAAATGCTCCTTGGTCTTGGAAAGATGTCATGCTTTTATTTATGGCTATGGTCATCGCTTTTCTTATTTGGAAGTTGATGTAGGCTTAGTTTCGTAGAACAGTAGGTGGACTTTGTTGTATGTGGTCAATCAAACAATAAATTTGTTCTAGGTGAACATATGCTATTATTTGACTTTGTTGTATGTGGACTTATTATTAGACTTTGCATTAAACATATTATATATATATATATATATATATATATATATATATATATATATATATATATATATATATATATATATATATATATATATATATATATATATATATATGAACATATGCTATTAGTAGTTGTTCGCGGCCAAAACTAACCATGATCGTGTCACGGCCATGACTCATCGTCGCCTGTTACCCCGTCGCCAAAGAACAGATCGGCAACAAGAAGCGGCTGATATCGCTAGGACGGGAGAGCCGCATGATCCGACAAACAGGGACGATGTCAATTAGGTTGATGAGAATGAGCAGCCATGGACCCCGTCTGGCCTGCTCGATCTGGGTCAAAATGACCAAGATGGCCAGGTAACTTTAGTATCATGTGACTATGTAGCCACACACGCTAATCAATTGAGAGGGTCATAGCTTACTTGGTGTCTCTAGCAGGAGCCTCCACCGACCGAGGAGCCAGAGGGTTTGGGTAGCAGGAAGGCCAGATCCAAGCGAGGCATGTCAAAGATTCCTGTTGGTAGGAATGCACACTGGCACATTACTGAGTTTGATGAATTTGGGGATCCACTCTCACCACCTATAGCTTTGACCAAATACAAGACTATCCTTGGGTTACTTGTTAGGGACTTCATCCCGATTAGGTACAGAAAGTGGATTGGGAAAGATGATGACCCATTGAGGGTTCCCAAAAGTGAGAAGGATTACATATGGGATGTCAAGATCCCAGAGTATTTCACTTTCCCAACTGAGTATGATAGGGAGTTAGTCAAGAAAAAGCAAAAGAAATCATGGGGACATGCTTCAAGAATTTCAAGGGGACATTGTACAAGAATTTTGTCCTCCAAAATAAAGAGCCAGATTTCGATGGATAGTTTAGCAAGCAGAAGGACTTCTGGCAGCATTTCAAGGAATACAGGTTATCCGAGGAGTACTTAGCACTAAGCAGGAAGAATAAGGAGAACTCGCTGAAAGCGACGAATCCTCATCATCTCGGCTCTCATGGCTAAGCCAAAAAGATGCCAGAATTTGAAGCAGAACTTCAAAAGATGGATCGCCTTGCTGAGGAAGGTGTTTAGGTTGAGACAGCCGATTGGGAGTCCAGATCGGTATTATACAGTATGGGGAGGAATGTACGGCACGCCGAGGGTGGGAGCTTTAGCTCCACAAATGAACCCATGAGCGAACTCATCTAGAGGATCTCCTAGGTAACTGAGGAGGTGAGGCAAGGGACTCGCACTTCTAATAGGAAGAAAGATGTGCTCACCCAAGCACTCGAACTAAGGAGCACCCTGGTCGTACTAGAGGAACCGGTGTTGTTCCTTGGAAACTAGCATTCCCCCAAGAATCTAACACTTATCGTAGTGGCTCGAGGGGTAGAGCGAAATAGGAGGCAGAGTATTTGAGGTGACTAAAAGAGATGGAAGACAGAATGGAAGCATGGATTGAGGCGACTGTTAAAACGCGAGTCGAGCAAATTTTGTTGTCCAAGGGGTCAGGAGTACCACAAAACCCTACTCCTACTGCCTTTAGCCCACAGTTTAGGGGTCGCAACAACTGCGGATCGACCCCGCTCGACGAAGAAGAGGCGAATGTGCCTCATCCGGTGGATGGCATCACTGGACCCATCAATGTCAAGTTGTACATCCGTTAGGAATAGACAAAGGACAAGGTGGCGCTTGGCCAGGCCTGGCTTGTGGGAGATGGGACAATTAATGGCCGCCTAATTCCATAGGGGTACACTCGCGTCACCATTGATAGAATACTTGATAAGAAGTTTAACAAGATACCCATTAAGTACCCCATAGCGGAAGATAGGCCAAAACTTGGTCAAAACTAGGGCTCTCAAGTGGCATAGCACAAGCGCTTCATTAAGCTTGATCATCAATTGTACTCTGATGATGAGGATGACTGCGAGTCTTCACCCACCCGCGATGATCACTCACCATCTCCCAACAGAGATCACTCCCCTCCTCATCTGGAGCCATCACCCCCGAGAAGATAGAGGTCTCCTTCTATTCCTCCTCATCCGACTCCATCTTCATCAGCCCCAAGAAAAGAGACTCCTCCTCCTCCTCCTCCCCCTCCTCCTCCATCTTCATCAGCGCTAGGAAAATAGAATTCTCGTCGTCATCCTCCTCCTCCTCTACCTCAGCCCAAAACAAGATCAAGGACATCCTCGTAGTCATAGAAAAGGTCCTTAGATTCGGTCGCTAATGCTCTCAAAGTGGACCAACAGAAAAGAAAAAGGTCATTCAGTGGCAGCGTTACCACCTTGATGAAAGAAAAATTTATAGCACACACCTCGAAGGAAGATTGTGTTAGTTTCTTCAATCTCTGTGCCTCACTGCCTTCGTATTTATTAAAGTCTGAATTCAAAAGGCAACCACAGAATAAATACGCTACAACAAGAGACGAAGAAATACACAATAAAGATTTAAGGAACATACATAAGTACATCGAAGACAACCCAGGATTAACCATGGAAGAGGCCGCGAACATCTATTATGATGTACAAGGGATGAGAACACCGACAATGAAGTATGAAAGGGCAATCTTTTGGTTCCCGATGATGAGTATAAAAATTTGACAACATATATGCGCCAGTTGCATGAA
The DNA here is from genome assembly GCF_019320115.1 of Miscanthus floridulus. Classification (NCBI taxonomy): domain Eukaryota; kingdom Viridiplantae; phylum Streptophyta; class Magnoliopsida; order Poales; family Poaceae; genus Miscanthus; species Miscanthus floridulus. The sequence continues at coordinate 98,270,851 of NC_089587.1, read as the reverse complement.
TATTACATGGCTCAAGCAACAGAGACAGACGACTTTGGTTTTGAGGTTATTATCCGTTCGCCACATGTTTTCCATTATCCCAAAGAAGAGAAGTTCGATGTCGAGTGGGAGTGCTTGTTCCAGCTATACCAGAAACTCTCTCTCGATGTTCAAATGTTGACGCTGTGGAGTATGTAAGTACCCTACACGCATGATATTACAATTAACTACTCTCTCGAGACAAATTGTTAACTTTTGAGCACTTCCCATAATTTTATGTAGGTGTATAGCAAAATTTTGCATTCTAAAAAGCAAATGGCATTACATAGGCTTCTTGAACCTCTTACGAGTCAATGAGAGGACATGTCTAGGCCTCTATGGATGTGACGTGGAAGACCTGAAATAGAGATTGATTATTGTTTTCGACGAATTTACGATGAAGAAGAAAACCCACATACTTCTAGCCTACAACTATAAGTATGTGTTCTCGGCTTTTAATTTTATGCTTCTTTTTTCATTAAGATTATTCGATAATTAGGATTCTGTGATTATAGCAACCATTTTGTCTTTATTTGTGTCAATCTTGCCAAAAATCTGATCGAGGTGTGGGACTCGAAGAAAAAAATATTTCATCATCTAGATGCACTGGTGGCAGTGCTGAATTAGTAAGCGATCCTAATAACATATTATTTTCTAATCACACATACCGCTTTCTAATGTTTCTCCCTTTAATGTTGCTCAGTGTCCGAAGAAGACATATCGGTGGGACGCTTGTCCCATTCAAGGTTGTCGAAATAGAGGGGAAGTACCTGTCACAACCGACGGGAAATCATGAATGCGGGTTTTATGTAATGTGGGCAATGCTTCGCTACATCGGCGGAAAATCGGAAGAAGCCGATAAGTTGGTGTGTATAATCCCCATTTCATTTATGTCTGTTAATAATTCAACAAAATGATTTATTGTTCCTCTTTGGATATCATCTTTTTTGAACGATGGCGCAAGAAATATAACCACCAAAGGCTGTTGACATGGAGATCGTCGCACTTCAATCGGAGCTCGCAAAATTCATCTTAACCGAGGTATTGGAAAAAGATGGAGTATTTTCCATTGCACAATCCGTGAGGTACAAGGACTAGTATGGCCCAGAGCGGCTCGCCAGATTATTGTAAGAAGTCTGAGAACATTTCTTTTTTATTTTGAGGGATCGAGATCTAGATAAGAACATTTGAACTGTAACCGTAACATTTGTAATGTTTAATATTGATGGACATGTCGTCTACGTAGCGTATATAAAGCGAAACCCGATTCCACGAAAAAATATAAATTAAAATCAATTATAAAACAATAAAGTGCGAATGGGCCATCACTGCCGGTTAGCAACAAACTGATAGTGTTGTCTTGCAAAACACTGCCGGTTATCAACAAACCGACAGTGTTGTCTTGCAAAACACTACCGGCTTGAGCCATGAACCGACAGTGTTGTCTTGCTCAACACTGCCGGTTTGAGCCCTCAACCGACAGTGTTGGCTAGCTCAACACTGTCGGCTTGAGCCATGAACCGACAGTGTTGGCTAGCTCAACACTGCTGGCTTGATCCATGAACCGACACTCTTGAAGCAACCTTCACTGTCGGTTAGGACTACAAACCGGTAGTGTTGTTCAACTAGACACTGTCGGGTGGAGCCAGAAACCGACACTGTTTCCTATAGATCAGTGTCGGTTTTTAAGAACCGACAGTGATGTCAACCCCCATCACTGTCGGTATACGACTGTCGGTTCAAAATCCAGCAGTGAAGGGGCTTTTTGAACCGACAGTGATATCTAGATCTGGGGTAGTGAACAACACGCAATTCATGTGCATGGGTGTGGCCTACGAACGAATTCTAATGGTTGGTTGGTTTGCGCGACAGTTGTGTGTCAATCACTGAGCTAAGTTTTAATTAGTCACTGACTCACCGATCGTCCTCTGCGTCGGCACGTCCCTAGCTGCAGCAGCCAGCAAGAATCCATGACACGAGATCACAATCTTGCAGTCAAGGCAAGGCTCTCTCACGGTAGGGTTGGTGTTCTTTGGTGGACGAACCATGCATAACCCAAGGTTGGAGTGGTTTGTTGGGTTTTCCCAAAACCCAAAGAGAATTTACTGGGTAGACTGGGTAACCAAATCTGACGCACTTAGGTGCCCTTTTGAATAAAGGGATTCTAAGAATCCAGGTAAAAATAATCCCAACAATTTTATTGGATTTCAGGATTCTTAAAAATTGTGAATTAAAATTCCTCTAAAAATTTGGGCTGTTTTGGATGAGATATCAGATATTGTGATTGTGAGATTTTTTCTATCCAGATTCTCAGAAATAGGATTCAAACAGGGCCTTATTACACCCCTACCTGCCCTGTATGATTGTGTGGCTGTGTGTGTGTGTATAACTAGATGCGCGTATGTGACCTCTTTTTTGGGTCTCTCCTAGCCGCCAAGTCTCACTGCCTGCTGCTGCTGGATAGATTGGACGCACCACCTGCAGCGCACCATAACACTGCTTATCCTCTCTTCTCTCTCTAGCTCCCTGAAGCAAAGAATTAAGCGTACGTGATCGATGATGTACGAGTACGACAGCATGGACGCGGCGAGGATCATAGCGTATTTCAAGGGCAAGAGCATCCTCATCACCGGCTCAACTGGCTTCCTTGGGAAGAGTATGTTATATGCCGTCTCTCCTCAAACTATTAATTAAAGGAGTAGCTAAGTGTAGCTTGCATTGTGTTGTTGTTGAGTTTATCTTGTGTTTTGATTTGCATATGCATACATATAAGTGGCTTGTACATGCATGAATGCAGTTCTTGTGGAGAAGATACTCCGGGTGCAGCCTGATGCCAACAAGATCTACCTTCTTGTACGAGGGACGGACGCGTCATCTGCAAAGCAACGCGCCCAGGAAGAGGTCACTTGACTCTGCATGCACTTCATTTGTCTCCTTGCCTTAGAGTGCATGCAGGCCTGTTAACCGGAGGGCGGAGGGAGTGTTACAATTATGAGCAACTAGTAGGTGATCTGATACACGTACACTGAGTCACTGGATCGGAATTGGCACTAAGTAGATAACAAATTTTTGGTTCAGCATATTAGTTTTAGCTAGCCTCGGACCCGGGACTAATTTAAGCATTAGTCCTGGGTCTAAGTTTTCTAGGCTGCAGAGGATCTTTAGTCCTGGTTGGTAAGACCAATCCAGACTAAAGGGTCTTGACCTTTAGTTCCCGTTGGTAACATCAACCCGGGTTAAAGTAGACCTTTTAGTCCCGTTTGGTGTTTACCAACTCAGACTAAAGGGTCATTTAATCCCGGTTGGTATTACGAATCCAGACTAAAGGTTCTCCTATGAGCTAGTTCAAAAGAAAAGCATCCCATCTAAGAACTCTGTGCTATGTAGGTGGGGTGGAAATTAAGGTACGCATCATGCAATGCATGAAGTCTTAGGTTAGAATCCCATAAAACATGGGGGTGGAATGCATTAATTTTTTTTTTAGCTTCGAAGGATCTTTAGTCTCGGTTTAAGTCAACCGGGACTAAAGGCCTTTCCCAACCGGGATTAAAGCCACATTGTGTATCGGTGTGGATTAGCATTGCCGGCACCATAAGTGTTACTATTTCAACACAAAGTCATTGTACCCTTGAGTTTGTTTTGGCAGGTCAACTTCCCGCGCATGGCCACATGCAGTTCCCGTTGTGTGCTTGCTCACCGGATTTTTTTTACGATTTGTGTGCTTGCTCACCGGAATTGGCGACCAGTGGTTGCGCGGCGTGGAGGATTCGGCGCGGGTGGCCGTGGAGGTGCCGGGCGAACAGGAATCAGCGGCGCGGGTGGCAGTGGAGGTGCCGAGAGAGCAGGAATCGACATCTGGCAAGCAGGATTCAGCGTCGAGCGAGCAGGAATCTGTGGCATAGGTGGCAGAGGCAGTCTATTGGCGCGGCGGAGGCTGGTCAAGGGCGCGCGCGAAGCAGCTACGGCCGCGGCGGAGGCTGGCCATGAGCACGAGGGCGAGACGATGCACGTGGCGGCGCGGAAGGATGCGGGAGGGAGGGGAACCGAGCGGTCGAGCGGATAGGGTCTCGTGGGGGAGTGGTACCGGTGCCTTTTTGCGATCCACCGGAACTTTGGCCTATGATAGTTGAGTTTGATAAACCAGTGTGCTAACAATTAATTAGGGTTTTGGCTAAACTTTAGACCACTCATTAGTTCACCTATTTAGATTCTCAAGGGCTAAAGTTTAGGAACCAGTTGTTAGCCCAAATTATCCAAACAGGCTCTAGGTTTTACTAGCTATAGCCAACGACTACCGGGTCTTCTTTTATTAGCTATAGCTTTCTGAGTAGCTTTTTATTACAATACTAATTTAAGTGCTAAAGTGCATGTCACGATGCATGGGCTGTTGGAACTGATTTCCAAAAAAAAAAAAAGGCGATTGTTTTGGGAAGGAGGGAGTACGTGTTTACTGATGCGCTGGCTTCTTTTAATTCAGTATCTTCGAGGTGCAATAACATTTTTACAACCAAAGTGATGTAACTACTAACAAGAGGTCATGACGATACATTTTAAACAATTCCCTGTCGCGTGCATGCAGGTGATTGGCACCGAGCTGTTCGGCAAGCTGATGAGCGAGAAGCACGGCGACGGGTTCCAGCAGTTCATCCAGGAGAAGATTGTTGCCTTGCCTGGAGACATCATCTACGACAACCTGGGACTGGATGCTGCTACTCTGGAGGCTCTGGCCAAGGACATAGACGCCATTGTCAACATTGCGGCGACCACCAACTTATACGAAAGGTTCTTATTTCTGTAAAGTTTTGCTGGTTCTTGCACGGGGGCCATGGCCGCACGGTACTGAAGAATGTCATCCTTAGCCCCCCTATTTAAAACTGATTTTTGTATGACTTGTGTAGATATGATGTCTCGTTGGACGTGAACGTGATGGGGGTGAAGCACCTCTGCCACTTCGCCCAGCAGTGCGCCAACCTCAAGATGCTCATGCATGTCTCCACACTGGTCAGTAGAACTCCTAATCATTGTTCTAAATCTCCGGCTAACGGATTTAACGGATGGCTTCTCAAACAGCTAAATAGAGGAGTAAATGAAGCTACATATAGCAGGCTGCTAAATTATACATGGACACAAATACAGTAGTTTGATCTGTCTCAAAAAAACTATAGTCAATCATAGCGGCAGCTGTAAATGGAGATCTAAAACCTTGCTCCCAATGCAAGACGAAGCAAGAGGAGAGCCTGTGAGGTCAATTAATCTTAATGACATTAACTTTGCATTATTGGTCTATGCTTGCAGCTTATGTCTGCGGCAGGCACGGAGCCAGCGGTGGGGCTAGGGGGGCTCCAGCCCCCCCTACCGCTCACGAGCAAGCAAAGCCCCGTAGAGCCGCCGTCTAAAATTTCAGCTGTAGATGTACAGGTAGGAGGGGCTGAGATTTGCTGAGCCTCTTTTCTTGCTAATTGCCGTTGTTTAGCCCCTCCTAAATTTTTTCCTAGCTTCGTCCCTAATCTGCGGCGACAGGGACGGGCTCCACCTAGAGAAGCCCATCAAGCCCGGCGAGTCGCTGCTCGAGGGCAAGTACCTCGATGTCAACGCCGAGCTGCGGCTTGTCAGAGAAGCCAAGAAAGAGCTCATGGACGTCAGTGACGACGAGCACAAGAGAAGACGGAGAGGAAGGCCATGAAGGAGCTGGGCATCCAGAGGGCTCGCCACTTTGGGTGGTCCAACACGTACATCTTCACCAAGGCCATGGGGGAGATGGTCTTGGGGCAGCTCCGGGGTGGCATGCCCGTGGTGATCATGCGCCCCAGCATCATCACCAGCGTCCGGGAGGACCCGTTGCCGGGGTGGATGCAGGGCACGCGCACCATCGACACGCTCATCATCGGCTACGCCAAGCAGAACCTCTCCTGCTTCCTCGCCGACCTCGGCGTGGTCGTGGACCTCATCCCGGGGGACATGGTGGCCAACGCCATGATGGCGGCCATGGTGGCGCACTCGGAGGAGAAGGGTGCAGAGGTGGTGCCGCGGTGTACCATGTCACCTCGTCGCTGCGCAACCCAGTCACCTACTCCGTTCTTTACGAGTCCGGCCGCCGGCACTTCTACCAGAACCCGCGCGTGGGGAAGGACGGCAACGTCATCCCCACCAGGGAGATGCGCTTCTTCCCCACAATCACGCAGTTCCACCTCTACATGATGCTCACATTCAAGCTGCCACTAGAGGTCAGATAAGTGATACTGCTGTATTATACTCCCTCCTCTAATTCATAATATAATTAATATAATGTATGTATACCTTTTTAAGATTGACAGCGTAGCTACTAGATTCATTCTCTAAACTGGGGTAATATTTAATCATATGGGTCATGTGTCAATATGTCCTACAACTTTATATACAACTTTATATAGGTCATGTGTCAATATGTCCTACAACTTAATATTGGGCACGAAAACCAACAAGGAAGCAAAAAGACTAGAATACCCCTATATTCTCTCCCGTGCTCTCCTCCCCATCCAGATCCAGGCCTCCCATCGGCGGAAAGAGGTGAGAGGACGCTCCTCCTCCTTGCCCGACGGCTGCACTTACCTGAGGTCGCGGCGCCATGGGCCGCATCGTCCTACCGTCCGCCTCCCGAGCTGGGCGTTGGGCGTCGATCTCGGCAACAGCTATGCGTGGATCTTGGTTGGGGCGCTGGATAGGAAAGAAGGAAGGGGGCGGGGCCTACTCAGGATGTGCCGCCGCCACCGCTGGATTTGCCTCGATGTCGGTCCGCTCCGCATCCGCGGTCGCCGGTAAGCCGAGTCCGCGGTCGCCTCGTCCCTAGTCCGCTCCGCGTTGAGCGTCGCAAGGGATCCCGCGTCCCGCACAATCGATCTGCTCCGCGTCGCGCCCTGCTAGGGAGGCACCACCCGCTCGCACGCCGCCACCCCGTCCCGCCCGGATCCAGAGACTTCACGCCCTCTCCGTCCCGGACTCCTCTCCGACAGCGCGAGGGAAGGGGAAGCCACAGGTGGGGGGTGGGAGGGGAGGACTAGAGGAGGGAGGCCAGCGGAGGAAAAGAGGAGAACGGGCGCCGACCTCCCGTGGGCATATGAGAACTGGAGGACGACCGGCGGAGTAGAAGGGGAGGAGGTCACTGTTGGAGAGGAAGAGAGGGCGGTGGAAAAGAGGAGGGAGGGGATCACGACGGCAGGATGGGGCGAGTGGGATGGCCAGGGGAGGGGAGAAAGGAATCTTACATGGGACCCATGTCTAAAATGACTGGGACATGATTCAAAACGTCATTTTTTTTGTTTGGGACAGAGGGAGTACATTTAGAATCGGAGGGAAAATTAAATGTCTTATGCTTGCTAATAATTGAGTGTAGTTGTCTGACTTGTCTCAATTACTCAAGTGAGCTGTTGTGCACTGTAGTTTCTGCACTTGGTGAATCTGCTCCTCTGTGGGCTCTTCGCACGGCTCTACAACGACCTCAACCGCAAGTACAATGTGACATCTATGGACGCTTTGCCTTGTTCAACGGATGGTAATTAATTAATTACCCTTCAGCTTGTAATTAATTAGGAATTGGACTATAATGTGTGCAAATTAATCGTCCATACTAATCATGGTATAGTCTACATTGTACTATGTAATTCTAAAAAAATATAACAAAAACATCCCTCTTGTTGGTGGTGCAGAGGCAAGACGATACCACTTATCTCCATTATTATACTTATGTAACAAAAACAAACTCATTAACACGTTTCCTATATAATTTTTGGTTGGCTGATGATGAAGCTTTGATGACATGAACATGGCGCGGTTGAGGTTGACAATGGTGATGTAGACCCCTGAAGATCATATGTTCAATTTCGACCCCAAGACCATCAACTGGGATGATTACTTCACCAGAATCCACATCCCTGGTGTTCTCAAGTATTTGTGCAAGTGAAGCCTCTCCTTTGATTAGTATAAAGCTACATCACGCCTTCATCTCGGCGAAAATAAAGTTCGTTGGACAAGCGCGTTTGGGTGATTTATCAAGGAAATAAAAGAAAGGTGGCACACTATAAGTCCACTATATTGTAGTAACTTGTATATTTGCATTAGAGAAATTCCATATATCTTAAATAATCTCGCAGCTTACCTCAGCTATGACTTGTAATCTCTGTTTGTATCAATGATATGCTACCAAGTCCTTAATGTACATGTAAATAAACAGCATGGCCATCTGTCACTCAACAAGTTTCCCTCTGATGCCGAGAACAACGTTTTAAGATATGTAACTGTACACAATCTTAATACTTCCAGTTTGCTCGCAGCTTACCTCAGCTATGAACTTGTAATCTCTGTTTGTATCAATTATATGCTACCAAGTCCTTAATGTACATGCAAATAAACAGCATGGCCATCTGTCACCCACAAGTTTCCCTCTGATGCCGAGAACAACGTTTTAAGATAATGTAACTGTACACAATCTTAATACTTCCAGTTTGTTGGAAATGTTAATTGATTTTCAAAAAAAAAATGCAATAGAAGCATCCATGGTATACTTGAATACTATAGGTATCAATCATCATCACCTTTTGTTTTCTCTGGATGAAAGTGAAGGAGAATATAATTGGTGGAGATTGTGTTATATTGCATTGGGCCTCATGGGTTGATTATATAGAGTACATAGGACTAACACCTCACGTGGTTAGACAATGTGGTACTATTCCTAGTTACTCTAACATCCCCCCCGCAGTCACAGCGGGAGCGCCGCAGACGGTGAGACTGGAGAAGAAGCTGAAGCTAACATCCCCTGCAGTCATAACAGTCAATGCGGCGCATATGATGTGGCTGGAGAAGAAGACGATGAGTCCTCATGCAAGGCGGTAGCCCTTTGTGCCGATGTCGAGGTAGCCGAGCGTGAGGGCGCAATAGCCGTGGTCGAAGAAGCAGTGCTAAAGATGGTCGAGGTCGACGTAGTTGTGGTTGGATTGCCATGTCGATGGAGCTGCAGGCGCGTGAGGGGCGCCATGATGATGACGGAGACGCGTCGAGGCAGTCGTCGTGGAAGGGGGTGATGCCGAAGTCAACGCAGTCAAGGCCGTCGTAGAGTAGAAGAAAGGCGACGGCGCAGTCGAGGCAGACGGGGTAGGAACGAGAGGGTCGATGCCGAAGTCGATGCAGTCAAGCCACCTGTGCGCCGAGGCGTGGGCTGGGTTTGCCAGTCCCAGCAACGCATCGGGGACGAAAGCACGCGTCGGTGTTGCCAGTACCGGGTGTACAAGGTAGAGGGCCCCAACCACGGTGATGCTGTCGATGTGGTTGTGCTGGACGAAGAAGAAGCAGTGCGAGAGCAGAAGCATCGGCGAGTAGGGCTCAGCGACGATGCGAGGGGTGCGACCGGCGAGCATGGCTCAGCGACGGCGTGGGTAGCGGCAGCTCAATGACGAAGACCCAATCAGCAGGACGAAGACCTTGTGCAGACGGATGGCGCAGCAAAGAGTGCGCAGTACAGTCGTCGATGCACAGGGGACGGTGATGTAGATGCAACGGCGAAGCGGACACACGGGCGGCGGTGCTGTAGCCCGACGAGGTGACACGGCAGCAAGCCAGCAGCCCTGTTGCTCGGAGAAGATGCGCATAGTACTCGGCGATGGATGTCACGGGATCCAGGTGGATCGTGCATAATCGGTTGTACGGACCGAGTACGCGCGAGGTGGAGCGACGATGGAAGAAGCCGGCGGAGGCATCCCGATCTATGGTGGTGATGACGAACCGACGATGTAGACATGCGAACTGAATGACCGAGAAGCGACGCGGGAAGGCGTCCCCTCGGCATCGCCTGCCCCAGCCAGGCCACACAGTCGAAGATGTAGATGTCATTGTAGTCGATGCCGATGCCGGAGTAGGTATGCGCGAGGTCGACTGGCGATGGGCGACTCAATCCCGATCAGTGATCGGGCAAACCAAAAAGATACAGCAGCAACGGATCAGGTGTACCCCAGCAATAGTGCACCTCAGCGCGGCTCGTCCTGGCTCGCGGCACGAGCTGCCGGAGTCGGACGGGGTGGGGCGCACGGCGGGGCACGGTCACACGAGGTCGCACGAGGATGACGCAGATTGGCCGGCGGCCACCATGGCGGCGCGGTGTTGGGGTCGATCTGCCCGAGCCACCACCACGGCGGCGCGGGATGGGGCGACTCCCAGCATCCTCCACGGCGACCGCGGAGAGGGCGGCGCGCGCCGCGAGAAGACCTGATCTGCCGCTTGACGACGACGAAGAGGGCGCGGGATCAATAGGATCCGGCGCCTAAAGAGGTGGCGCTACCCCCGGCGGAGATCGATTTCTCCCCGGGGGCGCGCGGTGCGGAAGCGGCGGCGGCTAGGGTTAGGATCTAAACCTAGGCGAATGATACCATGAAGGAGAATATAATTGGTGGAGATTGTGTTATATTGCATTGGGCCTCATGGGTTGATTATATATAGTACATAGGACTAACACTTCACGTGGTTAGACAATGTGGTACTATTCGTAGTTACTCTAACAGAAAGAAATACAGAAATAAAATGTGTGAAGTCAGAAGAGGATACCAATATTCATTATTGTGCTAATTATTACTGGATTAATTGATGCCAAATAATGACCAAGTCTGCAACCCTTGGCTCATTCTGATCTCACCATGCCACATTCTTTTATCGGCATGTTTCATCCCTGACGAGTGACGACAATCCCCCTCCTCAATTGATTAGCCCGCATAATGTTAGTGCGTCCTCTGCGTGTGTGTGTTTTCTTTGGAACCTGGAATGGAATTTCATTGCTGCAGCACTTCGACGCCTTGGTCTTCAAAGTCATTTGATCTGCCTTATCCATGCCTGCATCTCCACTCCTACCTTCTCTATCCTCGTCAATGGTAAGCCCACTGCAGATTTTCTCTCTCAGCGTGGTATCCGGCAAGGTTGCCCTCTGTCGCTTACCTCTTCGTGGTTGCCATCAATGAGCTCTCCATCACCTTACAACATGAATTGCAGAGTTCTAACCTAACAGGTGTCACTCTTGGGCCCAGTTGTCCACCTATCCACTCTCTTCTTTTTGCAGATGACCTCATACTATGTGGACAGGCAACGGAGCAAGAGGCTACTACCATCCGTACTATCCTCCACGAATTTTGCAATCGGTCGGGCAGGTACCCAGTTTACAAAAATCAGCTATTATGTTTAGCAGGAATGTCAATAGCAATACTATAGCCACAATCAAGAACATTTTCCCTGTTCCTGACCTGCTACCTAACACCATGCATCTTAGTCATCCAATCATTTTCAATCACAATGATAGGAACAAAGCTTATGAATTTATTATTAACAAATTCAAGGCTAAGCTTACTACTGTCAAAGCCAATAAACTTAATCACGCTGGGAGACTCACCTACATCCAATCTGTTCTCTCCTCTATTCATGTTTATTACATGTCCACTGTTCTTTTTTCTAAGACTTTTGTTGAGAAAATTACAGCAATCATCAGAAGATTCTGGTGGACCGGTGTTCAAGAGGACAACCCTACCTCCTCAATTGCCTTCCGAGCTTGGGACGATATATGTCAAAGCAAGGAGAATGGTGGTCTTCGCATCAAAGACCTCTACACTGTGAACAGAAGCCTCATTATTCATGCCGCCTATGACATTGCTAATGACAAGAACCCTCTCCTCACCTCGGTTCTTAAAGCTAAATACTTTCACAACTCCCCATTCTGGACTGCTAACAATTCTGGGCCTAGGTCCAATTTTTGGGTCATCTGTCATGCAGGTCAAAAAAGATCTATGCACCAACACTGTGTTCCAGATTCACGCAGGCAACACTTCTATCTGGTCTGCTTCGTGGTGCCCAGTTTGTAGGCTTGGGCGTTCGGTTCTACCGAACCGAACCAATCGGTTTTTCAGGAAGTTCGGTTCTTAGGAAACTCTGTACCAATTGGTTCTTCAAAAAACTCGGTACCGACCAAGTTCGGTTTCGGTTAGTTCGGTTCGGTTCTCGGTTCCAACTGAACTAACCGATCAATTATTGAACAGGTTACATTAGAAAAATTCAGCAGCATTTTGGTTGTTTTCAAGGCATAAATGACATGGCAACATATGCAAATCAATAAGTCACAACCAAATAACCACAACTAACACATCAGCACATTCACAAATCACAAGTTCACAACCCAATTACTGATCTCTTGGTACAGATTTACAAGTTTCTCCCATCGGTTTCGGTTCTTCGGTTATATCGGTTAACCGAGGGGAGGAACCGATTTAACCGAACAAAGTTCGGTTCCCAAGAACTGAGAACTGAACATGTAACCAAAATTTTGGTTCTTGGTTAGTTCGGTTCGGTTCTCGGTTAGTTCGGTTCGGTTCTCGGTTCTCGATAAAATTTGCCCAGGACTACTAGTTTGGTACTCTATCCATAACCATTTACTGCTACCAGTCACTATTAGTTTGGCCAATTGGACCCTTGGATCTGCGCCCTGATCGGAGGTGCCCAACCGCTCCCTGGTTGGTGGACCCCCATCGCACAGCACCATAAAAGGAAGGTGAGGGCTGGGGCACACGGTACAAGGTTCTCCTGAGTCGCTAGACACCCCACTGAGGTTCTAACTCTATCCGATCTAAAGAGAAGGGTGCTGCCAGCGATGGGAAGCCCCACCGACTTCGTCGTCGCCTCTGCAATGCCACCACCGGGACGCCTTCGACCGCCGTCACTGTACCTACGACGGCCTAGCGCGGGCGTTATGGCTACCACTACTCCAACACGACGCGACCACTGTAACGGCGGCCGCGGCCGCACTAGCCACCAAGGTACACCAACGAGCTGTTCATACCCGCTAGATCTACACCTGGAGGTTAAGAAATACTATCAATGGTACCAGAGCCAGGTTCTAGTGTAGATCTAAATTAGGGGTAGCAATTTAGAAGGAGATGAGAAAGATCCAATTCGGATCGAGACAGAGGGTTCCGAACCCTAAACCCAAAATCAGGGAAGAAAAGGAGTGAGAAGGGCCTCGAGTTTTGAAAAGCAACCCTAACCCTAACCCTAACCCACGTAAATAGCTCGGGGAAGAACAACAGTATGAAACCCTAACCCTAACGCAACCCTAACCCTAATCCCCAATCGGCAAAGAACTGAGAAGAACACAGCAAGATCCAAAGACAAAAGAGGGAAAGGGGAAGAGGGGAAGAGGCCTACCTCGGCGCTCCACCGCGTTGCCGCCTCATCGGCACGTGAGAAGTACTCCAAGCCGATGCTCATCGGGCCTGCGTGAGCTTCGTGCTAGGGCGCCGCGGCCAGGCCGCTCGACGGCGGCGCGCTCACTCGCTGGGGAGCACGAATGCTGGTGAGGGGGCCAGCGACGGCGCCATCTCTCTCTCTCTCTCTTGGCTCCGGCCTCACCTCCAAGCGCCACTATGAGGTAGCTCGACGAGGCCGCATGCAGCCTCGGATGCACGTGCGCTCCGACGAGCAGCCCCTCGGCAGTGCGGCTAAGATCGGGCGGCGTCACCATTGTCGCCTGCTCGTTGGCTGTGCAAGAGAGACAGGAGGGGAAGAGAAAGGAAATGAGCTAGGGTTTTGTGAGGGGAGCCGGCCAACGCCGTTTTTGTTTGGCCAAAGAGCACGCGCAGCCGTCGATCTCCATCGAATGACGCAGATCAACTAGATCGAATTTGGCCTAAGCGGGCTAGAGCGCTAGGCCGCTTTCCTGGCCCAGGCCCAGGTTGTGGCCTGGGAAGGGGTTGCAGGCGCGCACGTGAGCTGGGTCGGGCTGAATTCAGTCCGGGCCAAATGAACAGGAATGAATTGAGCCATTTTCTTTTTTTTCCTTTTCTAGTAAATTGTTTATTTCCTAGAAAATGATTAATGGCTCAAAGAAAAATGGTAAATAGAATTTTTCGTGTGGGCAAAATTCACCAATAATATTTAAGTTTCCGTTGCAAAGTTTAATGTTTATTATCTTCTAATTAAATTCAAACCAATGGGAGAATTTAATTCGAAGAGCTGTTATATTTAGTAAATTATGATTATGTTTATCCTCTAATAAAATTGAAACCAACGGGAAAATTTAATTAGAGGAGTAGTCCTTTTTTATGTTAAATTATGGTATTGTTATTTTCTGACCAACTTTGATGATAACAATATTATAACCAGTTTAAGTTTGAGGATTAAATCTCTCATAAATTTCACACCAACATGGTCAATTTTTCAGAGAGTAGATGAGGACCAAGAAATGCTCCTGAACTAATAGAATGTATTTTATTAACATGTTTTCGCTGCAGTGAAGTTGATTATCTTTCAATTAAATTCGAACCAACGGAAGAATTTAATTTTTGAAGAGTAGTTATATGGATTTCAAGTTAATTTCTGAGTTTTATGCATTAATGGTATTTTCTGCCCAACGGTGATGTAAAATTGATGCAGAAACACCTTGTTTATTTGATCGACCAGATCACTCGGCTAAATGCCAAGGGCTGCAATGCTGTGGTAAGTGAATGAAAAGGCTTGAGTCAAGCCAGTTCAAGACAGTTTTTGTTAGCTTACTAATTTTTTGATTAAATTAGAACCAACGGGAAGATTTAATTGGAAAATGAAGTATACATGAATGTTTTAGTCGTCATAACTAAGTTTTTGTATAGATGTATCCCGCATGGGGAGAAGTTTAGGCATAGTAATTATGCTAGTCCATTCAGTATGGCGGGAGAAGTTTTGTGATGACTCATATATTTTTGTATCCCGCATAGCGAGAGAAGTTTGGGTAGCTCTTTATGCTGTCCTAGTATTAACTTTGGCATAAAAGAAATACATCGTCATGGTCAATACTAACTAAAGGATAAAAAAAGATGCAAATGTGACTTGCAAAGTACAGCTAATAAAAGACCTCGTTGAGTTGTTGAAGTGAAATAGGAAAAGTTTACTCGTAAATGGATCAAGAAATAACTTTGTTTACATGACACAATCATGTGAATGAAGTAAGTTAAAAAGTGTCTCCTCGTTTACAAGTTTTCTGAAAAGTTATCGAAATTATGGCATTAAAGTTCATGCCATATTTCAAGGGGGAGAATGGTAAGATCAATTAAGAAAAGATACTCTTTATTAAGAGTGAGATAAAGATTAATTAAGATGAAACCGTTGGTGGAGTACAACGGTCACAACAATAATACCCCTAAGCAAAGAAATAGCTAAATTCCTAGACCTTTTAAAGTTCCGATAGGAAAATAGCATAGTCAGTCTCAAAGATGTTAAGGTAGTGCTAAAAGCGTCATATGAGAGTTTAATGGATTAAACCCAAAATAAGATATTTAAAGATACACTATCTTTAGAAAAGATAGGAAGATCTGGGGGAGCATGGTATGTAGAGGTATGTAAAGACCTAAGACTTGAAGAGAAGCAGGACTACGTGCCCCTTCAGTGATTCAAACAACGAATTTCTTAATACCTGTTGATTTTGTATGACTTATACAACACCTGTTGTTGGCTGTTCGTAGAAGATGAATAATGTAAACAAGGATCTTATGATACAGGAGACTGTAGAACCAATTGTCTCTTGGCAATGAAGGGCAACAACAGCCCCATATGAAAGTACCAGTAGCTGAGGCCCCAGAAGGTCTTAAAGAATTAGTAAACCAGTTTTTCTGATGATTATGAAGTCTATGTTAGTAAAGAAATTCAAATAAAGGGTGATCCCACCTCACTTAAAGAAGCCATGAGAAGCGTTTACTCGTTTAAATGGCAAGAAGCTATAAAAGTTGAAATGGATTCGAAGAATACCAATGTGTTTGGGACTTAGAAGTAATTCCTAATGGATCCAAAACAGTAGACTATTAATGGGTCTACAAGACAAAATGTGACTCCAAAGGGAATGTAGAAAGATATAAAGCACGACTTGTGGCAATATGCTTTAAGCAAAAAGAATGAAAAGATTACAATTAGAGTTTTCTCTCTAGTCTTATGTAAGGATTCTTTTAGAATCATAATGGTGTTTAATGGCACATTATAATTTAAAGTTACATCAGATGGATATAAAGACAACATTTCTCAACGGGGATTTATATAAAAACAATTATATGGCACAACCCAAAATGTTTTGTCATGAAAGAAAAGAACATATGGGATGCGGCCTATGGAAATCCATTTATGGATTAAAAGTAAGTCTCTAGACAGTAGTATTTGAAGTTGATGAAACAATGATAAAGTTTGGGCTTTAAAGAAAATGAGAAGGATAGTAGCGTTTATGCGAAGTTCAAGAATGGAAGATTCATTTTCCACATCCTGTGAATAAATGATATTCTACTCACTAGTAGTGATGTTAATCTGTTATTGGAGAAGAAGAGGTTTTGTCCTCAAGTTTCATTATGAATGATCTTGGTGAAGCGTCATTGGTTCTAGGAATCAAAATTCACCGAGATAGATAAAAATGGGGTATTAAGACTATCGCAAAGGCATACTTAGAAAAGATTCTAACGAAATAAAGTATGCATGCGAGTAAGCCTACGCCTGCTCCTATAGTCAAGGGTAATAGATTTGGGAACTTTAAGTGTTCTAGGAACCGATATGAGATCGATCAAAAGAATATGGTTCCATATGCTTCAGCTGTTGGAAGCTTGATGTGTGTACAAGTACAAGTAAGAACTTACCCTGACATAGTTTATGTTTCTGGAATATTTTGGTAGAAGTCCAGTCCAGATATGGATCACTAGAATAGAGTTGAAAATGTCTTGCAATTTTGCAAAGTATCATAGGCCTCATGCTAAGTAAAAAAGAACAAGTACTCTCAAACAGTTGTGGGTACAAATGTTAAGTTTTGGCGAGATGTGTAGTGAAATCCACAGTAGTTGCTAACACTCGCAGTTAGAGTATTATTGTGGAAAAGCTCCAAAGAAATAGTTGCGGTGTCATCAGTGATGCATACCATAGTATAGCTTGTCATGAGGCTTAAGTAACTGGCAAAAGGAGGTTAAGAGAATTTATACCCGGATTTAACAATGGTAGACAACAACAATAACTATTTAAAGTAAGTTAACTCCTAAGACAACAAGTTAAGTGTGCTACCAAACATATTGACACTCAGGTATATGTTGTAAAGGAGAAAATCTAGAATTATTTTGAAAGATTGAGCACATAAGTACCGAGTAAGTACTTGTGGATCCACTTACCAAAGGCTAACCACCCAGTGCGTTCAGAGAACACACAGTCGACATAGGTTTATGAGAAAGCCTATGATTTCTGGATACTAAGGGCCTAGTTGAGTATCTGTTTTAAAACAGAGAGGTGTGTTATAGTTGTTTAATCTAATGGCAACAGACCATGATAATGAGGCACGCTCTACACACTGATCTGTGATGGAATGGAAACAAGATAAAGTAAGTAAGTTAAGTTTAAGGAATAAGGTGAGATCAAGGGGGAGAATGTTAGTTTGATCTCCACTAACGGCCAATTTGGCCCTTGGATCCATGCCCTGATCAGGGGCGCCCAACCGCTCCCTGGTTGGTGGGCCCCTATCGTACAACACCATAAAAGGGAGGTGGGGGCCGGGGCACATAGTATGAGGTTCTCCTGAGCCGCTAGACGCCCCACCAAGGTTCTAACCCTATTCGATCTAAAGAGAAGGGTGCTGCCAGCAATGGGAAGCCCCACCGACTTCACCGTTGCCTCTGTAGTGCCACCACTAGGATGCTTTCGACCGCTGTAACTGCACCATGCCTGCACCTACGACGGCCTAGCGCGGGTGTTAGGACTACCACTACTCCAACATGATGTGACCACCATGACGGCGGCCGTGGGTGCACTAGCTACCAAGGTACACCAACAAGCTATTCATACCCGCTAGATCTACACCTAGAGGTTAAGAAATACTATCAGTCACCACTACGCCACTTCCATCCACTGCCTCTAACCTTTGGATCCCTAACACTCAAACTTGGAATCTACAACTTTTGACTAACACTTTTGACAATCAGGCAGTCCAAGCCATCACCTCTGTTCATCCTGTGCCTACTGACCAGTAGGATATTCTTTGGTGGAAACCCTCCAGGGACGGCATCTGCACCACAAAAGAATTTTACAGGGACCTCTCCACTCAGAACTCCATCCAACTTCCTCAACAGGGCTCTTGGAGCATCCTTCACCAGGCCAACCACATCCTTAGGTGCGCTTGGAAGACCAGGGATCTCCCACCCATAATCAAAGCCTTCACTTAGAGGCTTATCCGCTGTGCTCTTGCCACTACAGAAAGAGCTACCATGTATTCCAACCACATTGACGAACACTGCTCCACTTCACCACTTGCGGTGCTGTTGAAGATGACGCCCACCTGTTCTTCCACTACGATCTCCCTCGAGCGGTATGGTTCTCCTTCACCCCTTCAATAAGAACTGATAACCTCCCTCAAGAAATAGACAGCATACAATTAATCCTACAAAGCTTCATATCCACTCCTGATACTCTTTTTTGTAAAATTTTATTCACCTTGTGGTATATCTAGAAGGCTTGAAATGATAACCGCTTCCACATGAAAACTTGTATGTAGGTACACAATGTAGCTGCTGCCCATATAAATGTTAGAATAATCTATTGATTTCCTTGTGTGAACACACAACAAGGGGAAAGTGGCACCAAAAAGACCCCTTGATGTGGTATTATAGCCGCTGTAGAGGTAGGTGCCGAATGACTCACCTGTCGTACTATAGCCACATGCAGGGACAGGCGCAGAAGTCAGTCCTACTGTGTTATCTAGTTACTATTGCAGCATGTGCGCTGTACTAGGACTAGATGGATACAGTTGTATAAATAGACTACCACGGCAACTCAGTAAAGAGAGTTTAGATTTGCCATCTCCCATGCAGGGCTTCGACCAACGCTGGTGTCTTGTACTATGTGTGTATGCTTTGTTCTCCCTCTTCTTCAACCTCTAGCCATAATGTGTGGGGACGGACAACGCTTGTTCATGGTCGGCTTAGCTAGTGGGTGCTCAACAACACTAGCGGGTGCTCGACAAGAATGGTGAGTAGTTTACTCACCTAAGCTGATGATCCTATAGGCTAATAGGTGGTATCGGAGCCATACAAGCATAGTCGCCAAACTAACCACTGGCGATGATGGGCGGTTCGGAGATAGGCGACAACAGTGGCACTGCTGTGGCTACCCAGCCACGATCAAAGGTTGTTGTTCGCACGGTGCGGGTGGTTGGCAGCACCAATTGGCCGATGCTGACTCACACCAACTATGAAGAGTGGTCGGTGACCATGAAGGTCAAGCTTAGAGCCCAATGGCTCTAGAATGCTGTTGATAAGGGCATCAACAATGAGAAAGATGACATGTAGTGTTGAAGGCTATCCTCGCTGTTGTACCGACGGAGTATAGGGAGCCGTTGGGGGTGAAGAGCTCTACTAAGGAGGTGTGGGAGGCTATTGTGGTTATGCACGTCAGTTCTGACCACGCAAAGAAGGTGACGGCCCAGCTTCTGAAGCAGGAGTATGCCAACCTCAAGTTAAAGGATGGTGAAATGGTGGAGGATTTCTCCCTCCGCTTGTAGACGCTCATCAGCAAGCTAAAGAGCCACAATGTCACCATCGACGAAGAGGAGGCGGTCTCCAAGTACCTCCACTCTGTACCGGCAAAGTACATCCAGATCGCTCTCTCCATAGAGACGATGTTGGACTTGTCCACCCTCACCATTGAGGATGTGATAGGCCATCTATGGGTGATGGACGAGTGCCTGGAGCAGGCGACAGCAATGAAGTACAGCGACAAACTACTACTGACAGAGAAGGAGTGGGTTGCTCGAAGGAAGTCCAGGAAGGCAGCCTCCTCCAGCCGTGGTGGCAATGGCAAGCGCCGCGGCAAGGCTTCTTTAGAGAAGAAGAAGCAAGTCGACCCCAACACCTGTCAACACTGTGGGAAGATGGAACATTGGGCACAGGAGTGCCCAAATCGCAAGTAGGATAAGAAGGTTGAGGCTCATTTGGCACAAGCTGATGATGAAGATAAGGCCACTATCCTGATGGCGATGTTCTGTACACTGCACAACATCGAGGCTGAGGAGAGGGAAGAGGTGACGACAGTGGAAGGACCTGGGAAGGCCCTGAAGACTGTCAACCTCAATGAACCATGCGCCTAAGTCCACCTTGGACATGTGGGCGCCGACTAGAATCAGCGGTGGTATTTGCACTCTGGTGCTAGCAACCATATGATGGGCTCCAAGGCATCCTTCTTTGAGCTCGACAACGATGTTACCAGTACGGTGAAGTTTGGTGACGGCTCACAGGTGGCATCCAAGGATGTGTCACCATCATCTTTAGGTGCTAGAATAGGGAACACCATGTGCTAACGGATGTATATTACATCCCATAGCTACGTTCAAACATCATCAGCATTGGTCAGCTAGATGAGCGCGGTAGCGAGGTACTGATCAAGGATGAAGTCCTTAAGATAAGGGGTCGAGAGCAGCAACTTCTCACCAAGGTGAAGAGGTCCCTGAACCGGTTGTACCTGCTCGACCTAAAGGTAGAGCAGCTAGTGTGCCTGGCAGCAAGGCACACCAAGGAATCGTGGATGTGGCATGCTCGGTTTGGACATCTCAGCTTCAATGTGCTTGGTCGGCTGGAGAAAATGGTCCAAGGGCTACCCCATATCAAGCACGGAGGCAACCTATGTGATAGCTACCTGGCCAGGAAGCAGAGGAGGCTACCATTCCCAAAGGCGGCCAAGTATCGCGAGAAGGACGCTCTCAAGCTCATCCACGACGACCTCTGTGGGCCGATCACGCCAGCTACAAATGGTGGTTGGTGGTACTTCCTCCTGCTCGTGGATGATTGTAGTCTCTACATGTGGCTGCAACTCCTGACAAGCAAGGACAAAGCAACTGCGGCGATCAAGAAGTTCAAGATGCAGGCAGAGGTCGAGAGCGACAAGAAGCTCGGCGTACTCAGGACTGATCGCGGCGGTGAATTTACTTTGATGTTGTTCACTTCATACTACGTGGATCAGGGAGTGGTGCGACACCACACCGCACCATACTCACCGCAACAGAATGGTGTGGTGGAGAGGCGGAACCAGACGGTGGTCGGCATGGCTCGATCTATGATGAAGGCCAAAGGCATGCCGGCAAGGTTCTAGGGTGAGGCGGTGACCACGACGGTGTTCGTCCTCAACTGCGCTCCGACCAAGGCCCTAACAGGCAAGACACCATTTGAAGCTTGGTATGGGCGCAAGCCAAGCGTGTCCTTCCTCTAGACATTTGGCTACGTCGGCCATGTTAGGAAGATGAAGCCGAACCTCACCAAGCTAGAGGACAGGAGCACACCGATGGTGTTCCTAGGCTACGTAGAGGGTACCAAGGCGTATCGACTCTATGACCCATGCGGAGACAAGGTACTTGTCTCACATGATGTCATGTTCGACGAGAAGGCGGCTTGGGACTAGAATAGTCCGAGCATAGGGGAAGCTGGCGGCTTCACCAGCACCTTCGTCATCGAGCACCTAGTCATCCACGGTGGTGGAGACATTGGGAAAGAGGTGCCAAGCACTCTGGGAGGAGTGCTGAGCACTCCAGTGGTAGAGCCAAGCACTCCTAGGGCAGTGCCGAGCACTTCTGGAGGGATGCCGAGCACATCAGGAGTGGTGCTGGGAGGTTCTGCAGTGGTGGTGACCACTATAGGATGGGTGCCTAGCACTCCCGTGGTGGAGCCAAGAGGTCTTGCAGTGGTGCCGACCACTCCAAGACTGAGGCTGAGCACTCCTATAGTGGTGCCGAGCATTGCAAGAGTTATGACGAGCTGTCTAGAAGCAGTGCCGAGCATTGCAACTAGGGTGTCGAGCACTCTAGGTGCTGTGCCGAGCACTCCGGTGAAACAGGGAACTCCATCAACACTGATCGAGTTCGCCTTACCTCCAAGTGACATCACTGAGTTCGTGGATGCCTTCAACGAAGGTGAGGAGGTGTGGTTCCACAGGATGGATGACATTGTCGGCAGCATAAGGCCCTCAAGCCTAGTGGGTAGGCTACTCAATGATGCAGCTGCTTGTTAGCGTAGAGGAACCACCCATGTTCACGCTGGCCGAGCGCGATAGAAACTAGCGACGGACGATGCTGGAGGAGATGAAGGTGATCGAGGAAAATGAGACATGGCAGCTCATCGATCCACCTCCAGGATGCCATCCGATTAGCCTGAAGTGGGTGTACAAGGTCAAGCGGGACGAGCTCGTCGCCATTGTCAAGCACAAGGCGCGCCTCATCGCCCAAGGCTTTGTTCAGCGCGAGGGCATCGACTTTGAGGAGGTATTTGCGCCAGTAGCGTGTATGGAGTCTGTCTGTTTGCTAGTAGCCTTGGCAGCAGCAAAGGACTGGCGCAACCATCATTTGGACGTTAAATCGGCCTTCCTCAATGGCGAGCTGGTGGAGACGGTCTTTGTCAGGCAACCTCCAAGTTTCGCCATCAAGGGAAAGGAGCATAGGGTGCTCCGACTACGCAAG
Source organism: Miscanthus floridulus (assembly GCF_019320115.1). Taxonomy (NCBI): domain Eukaryota; kingdom Viridiplantae; phylum Streptophyta; class Magnoliopsida; order Poales; family Poaceae; genus Miscanthus; species Miscanthus floridulus. The sequence goes on along the minus strand of NC_089587.1, from coordinate 98,248,356 downwards.
GCGCTCTACGGGCGGCGGTAGGCCCCACGAGCATAGAACACCAAGCTTGATGCCATACTGGGCGAGCTTAGGTTTCAGAGGTGTGCAACCGAGCACGCGCTCTACACACGGCGATGGGGAAAAGAGGAGCTCGTCGTCGGCGTGTATGTGGATGACTTGATCGTCACTGGCGTGCACACGGAGGACATCAATGGCTTCAAACATGAGATGGCGGCTCGTTTTCGAATGAGCGATCTCGGTGCGCTCTCCTACTACCTCGGCATCGAGGTGAGACAGGGGAAAGAGGAACTCACGCTCGGTCAGAGCGCATATGCCTCGAAGCTGTTGGAGCAGAGCGGCATGGCTAAGTGCAAGCCATGTGTGACTCCGATGGAGGAGCGACTGAAGCTGACGAAGGCTAGCACCACGGTGAAGGTGGATGCAACACTCTACTAGAGCATCGTCGGTGGTCTACGCTACCTAGTCCACATGAGGCCGGACATTACGTTCGTCGTGGGCTACGTCAGTCGCTTCATGTAGGATCTCAGAGAGGATCACTGGGCTGCGGTGAAGCGGCTACTACGCTACATGAAGGAGACGGTGGATCAAGGGATCATCTTTCCCAAAACCGGCGGGAGTAGGCTGCAGCTCACTGTGTTTAGTGATGCAGACATGGCGGGGGACATCGACGGACGACGGAGCACCTCTGGCGTGCTTGTCTTCCTCGGGCCGGCTCTAATTTTATGGTTGTTGCTGAAACATAAGGTGGTGGCGCTATCTACGTGCGAGGCAGATGACGTAGCGGCGGCCGTAGTGGCGTGCCAAGTTGTGTGGCTACGCCGACTGCTGGACGAGCTGACCAGCGTGGAAGCTCACCCACCAGCACTGATGGTGGACAACCAGCCCGCCATTGCCCTCGCAAAGAATCCAGTTCTGCATGATCGGAGTAAACACATCGACGTGAAGTTTCACTTTCTCAGGGACTGTGTCGATGGAGGGCAGATCGTCATCGAGTTCGTCGAAACTGGTCGGCAACTCGTGAACGTCCTCACCAAGCCGTTCGGACGTCTTAGACTCACGGAGCTAAAGGAGATGATCGACATAGATTTGGGGAAGAATTGTTAGAATAATCTACTGCTTTCCTTGTGTGAACACACAACAAGGAAAAGACGGCACCGAAAAGGCCCCCTACTGTGGTACTGTAGCCGCTGCAGAGACAGGCGCCGAATGGCTCACCTGCCGCACTGTAGCCACATGCAGGGACAGGCGCAGAAATCAGTCCTGCTGTGTTATCTAGTTACCGTTGCAGCATGTGCGTTGTACTAGGACTAGATGGATAGAGTTGTATAAATAGACTACCACGGCAACTCAGTAAAGAGAGTTCAGATTTGTCATCTGCCATACAGGGCTTCGGCCAACGCTGGTGTCCGGTACTGTGTGTATGCTCTGTTCTCCCTCTTCTTCAACTTCTAGCCATAGTGTGTGGGGACGGACCATAGTGTGTGGGGACGGACAACGCTTGTTCGTGGTCGGCTTAGCTAGTGGGTGCTCGGCAACACTAACGAGTGCTCGGTAAGACTGATGAGTGGTTCACTCACCTGAGCCAATGATCCTGTAGGCTAACAATAAATACCCATACTCATGCAATTGTTCCGCTGGCCTCCATCACAGCTAATAGCAACACCGTCAGACAACAGACTCCAAATCAATCTCCGTCTGCTCAACAAGGTATGAATGATTTCAATGCAGAAACCGCAGCTCTTGGTGAATCCACGACTCAGCCTGCAAACACGCCTACTGTCCATCCCGACCAACCAGAGGAACCGACGCCTGCTCCATCAGGTATGTCACTTTCACCGCCACAGGTGCAAATGACGAACAGGTACAGGATTTCCACACTAGCTCTTCTACAAGGCACTAGATGCTATGTTGATGCATCTACTACGCCGGACCAACCAAATTCGCCACCAAGGACGGCCGGTCTTGGTGTCTTCATCCTGAATTTCCAGGCACATCCAACCCAGACGATCTACATCAAGGCCAGACTTGCGGCATGCACCTCTGTGCTCATGGCCGAGGCTGCTAGCCTTGCCATTGCTTCCTTAGTTACTCACAGTTTGAATATCAACTACTGCAACTATTTGTCGGATTGTGAACAGTTGGTGCACTTCCTCAACATGGCTGATCTCTCCAACCCTCCAGACTGGAGGATTAAGCCCTTCAGCCAGATCTTCTCCAATCACTCAACAACCAGGTCATCCAGGATCCTCAAGATCAGCAGGCGCCTCAATACCACAGCTGACGCACTAGCGTGCCAAGCTGACAGCACTCATGACTCAAACTTAGAGACCTACTGCTCTTATGAGCATTACCTTTCCCAGTGCTCTGTAATTCAAGCTCTACAATCTGTAGACTTGCCTAATGTAACCATACTTGCAGCTCGCTGCTGCTAATAATAAAGTTGACAAACAGAGATGCAGTTGAACCATGAATGCTTTGAGAGGACATCAATGCTTACGGGCTGGCTGAAGATACATTTCCATCGAAGCTGGGCCAGGTTATCAACCCAAAACACAAATCGGTTTCGACTATGTTTGCACACATTTATCTTGGTCCAGAGCACTTGAACCATGACTGGATTCATTTCCTGGTTGACACTTCCATGCCTGGAGTTTCACCCTAGTTCGATGCATTTTTCTACTAGCCCGGCCTGATTTACATTTAAGTTTGGCAAATTAAGGTGAGGAATGCATCAGCATACCTGATTCTGTAACCTGTTGCTCAATCCTCACCATAGGGTTTACTGCTAGGAAAAGAATATTCGTCTTGTTCTGCTACACTACTTCAGCAGTACTTTTCAACGAACGAACAGTATTTTTCTCTCACAACATTTCATCATAAGCATCAGCATAAGCCAAATTGTCAGAACAGCTCAGCCACAGCCAAGAAGAAGAAGAAGAAGAAGAAGAAGAAGAAGAAGATATGACTGGTTCTCATCTCAGCCAGCAAATGGTTGGCTTTATGATTGCATTTGTAATTTTATTTTATATTCCCTGATAATCCCACTTTTCATGATTTTTAAGCAGCCATACGTTACAAGCTCAATGTAATTGCAACACAGTAAAAAAAATATTGACAACATATATACCACCTTCATTGCTTCCGTAGGTACCGTTTGGTTTTGGTTGATAATCTAGATAAAAAATAATCTGATGTGTTTTATTTAGATTCTACTAGGATCTAGCCTGTTTGGATGAGATTCTAGGATTTTTATTTCTATACCTAATAATAAAGAGGTAAAATTTCAGTCCATTTTTTTTGTCTGTCTCCCTCTAACTACCAGACAATAGAGAGTTTCTTTCGTCCGGACTTATATATATATATATATATATATATATATATATATATATATATATATATATATATATATATATATATATATATATATATATATATATATATAGAACTACTATCCTATAGCTGGTTACAAAATAACTTATTCTGTAGCCACTTTGAGTTACGATAATTACTATGTTAATTTATGAGATTATAGTAACTTCTTACTAAGTGGTTTACTACAACGTTATGATAAAATACCCCCGTGTATTATAGTAACCCAACTATAGTAAATATATATTGACATTATCGTAAATTAGTATATAAAATTATGGTAAATAAAGGTGGCTACAGAATAACTTATTCTGTAGCTGGCTACTGAATAGCCTCTCCCTATATATATATATATATATATATATATATATATATATATATATATATATATATATATATATATATATACTACAACTAAAAAGAACAAAACGTGGACATCTTTTGGTGCGACATTTGTTTTGGTTCGTCCGTCTGCCCACCCCGCGCGATAGAAAAAGAATCTGCCATCCCTGCGATCCCCGTCTGCTTTGGAAGAAACAAATCGATCACCTGAGGCCACGTGCATGGAAGGAAACAATAATCATGCATGGAAGGAAACAATAATCATGCTTGGAAGGAAACCATAATTATGTATGGAAGGAAACAATTTTTAAATAGTGGTCTTCATTTCGGAGCCCTTCATGCAGTTTAATAATGGCTGGGGAGCTAGGCTTGCGAGAACTTACTCTTAATTGGGTTGCTAGCTAGGGATGTAGCACTTCAATAGGTGTTTTGGTTGAGTTCTACAATTGCCAAAAATTAATGATGCTGATAAGATTGACAATTCTGTAACTTTACATTACCTTTCTTTTTTAAAAAAAAGAAGGCAAATGCTACTTATGGTTCAATCCATGTTCTTTTTGTTGTTTTGATTTGATGCCCACAGCCCACAATCCACATGTTAAATTTCAGATGTGTTTGTAAAGAATCAAAAGGAGTTGGCATAATGCTAATATTTCTTATCATCTTTTCCATTCTTTATATTTATACTAGGTAGCGTGCCCGTGCATTGCTACGGGATAACTAACAATTTATACTAAAAACACACGGATCACACGACAAGATAACAATACTATAAAAATTAAATACCAACGTTAAAGTGACATTTAATCCAAAAAGCAAAGTTTATGAATTTAACACAATCACGGAGTGCGCGGCGTCGCAGGCTCACAAACTCTACTTTATAGATATTTCCGTGATGCGGCTAAGATAATGTTTTATATTGGCAGGAAGAAATCTCCGATATCCATTTCTTTCATTGTAATCCATTTATCTGGACAATGCTTGAGGTGAGGGCACAGTTACAGTTTTTAGTAGCTTTGCGATATTGTCCGAAGCTATGAGATGATTGATGTCTTGCAATGATCCTTTCATTAATTTAGTTTTCTATCTATGTTTAATTGTTTATTCAGTCTATTTTATAGGTACGCTAGTAGATAATGGATGACAAAATTCAAACATCCATAATTTATCTCTTTGACTTTGAGCATGAGTTTTGTTTTTATTTTTTAATTGATATATTATTCTTTTGTTTTTACCGTAGCGTTATCACGGGCATGCATGAAAAACAAAGATGTCTTTACACTGCAGAAATCTTTCAAGAAGATCATGTATAGATTATTCTTGTATTGAATATTATATATATACAATCAACTAAATATTCTAATTAAACTACAAAATTTTGAATTAGGATACGGGGTAAGACATGCAAACAGATATTTCAAAACTACCTGTAGAGTCCAAAGAACTTAATAAATAAATCTTTCTAGAGGCAATGTAAATTTTCTCTAATCTTTTATTTGGTGTAGTTAATGTTATCATAGTACCCGCATGTATTCATGAGAAATAAATCGTGGACAAAATATGGACACTTTTTGGTGCGACATTCCAACATGGGCCCATCGTCCTACCAATATTCTTGAGGCAGATCACATAAAGAATGAGAGTCCCTCTATGAGATTGCTCACAAGAGACTCAAACTTATATATCTGATCATGGTAATGTTGAATTGCTTTGCATCAAAAGCATCGGCAATGATAAATGGGGAAATAGGTTTTAGTATGCATAGTGGAGAAAAACTCAACCTTGGTCTTCTCAGCAGCTTTTCTGAGCTTTTGCAGTGCTAACTTGTCCTTACTCAGATAGTCAAGAGGTGCACCATAAAATTATGCACCACTAAGAAAAATGTCACCATTGGTTGCTTTGACCTAAAATATGTGTCAAAATTAAGAATTATAACACCTAATTCAACATCTTAGAACAGACACTCAAGTAGATACCTTATTCTACAATATATGTCTGTGTGGAATAGTCCTAAATCCACACATATTTATACGGTGAGTATAACATACTTTGTTTTAAAAATTTATGAGAGATTTTTTTAGACACACAGTATTATCCATGTGACAAGCACTAATATTTACATATATACTCGAACCTGTGTGTACAGGATTATATGGAGATACAGCGAAACTTATTCATGGATTTATTGGTGCATGAAAGAAATGGATATCGGATAATTCTTTCTGCCGATATAAAATATTATCTTAGCCATATCATGAAAAAGTCTATACAGTAGATTTTATGAGCCTACGACGCCGCGCTCTCTGTGACTGTGTTAATTTCACGAACTTTGCTTTTTAAATTAAATGTCACTTTAACGTCAGTATTTAATTTAACAGTATTGTTATCTTATCGTGCGATCCGTGTGTTTTTAGTACAAAAGATTTAGTTGTCTCGTAGCAACGCACAGGCACGCTACCTAGTATATATATAAAATAATCCTTGCTCATATAAGTTTGAATAGCTCTTCTCTAGCGCGATACAGAGTCCGATTCCAAAACATAAAAAAAAACATTATGCGTGAACATGTTTTATATAAGGTAATAACGTGGATGAGTAGAAATCCTAATAATCAAATAGATCTCTATTCTTGACTAACCTAGGAATCATATCCTCTCTTACCTTTCACGATTTGGTTGTCATGATAAATAATTCTACTGTATATCTCATGTGTTTTTAAGGTAACATGGATAAGTCACTACTACAGAATCAATTTTTAGGGACGGCTCGTAACCATTTATAGGGGTCGTTTGGCCAGCCGCCCCTACCAAACTGTCTCTACAAATCATGCATTTGTAGGGGCGGTTCCCAGGCCGCCCCTACAAATCGATTTATAGGAGCGGTTGTAGTACCAGGTGCCCCTACAAATAGGTATTTATAGGGGCGGTTCAATCTAGAACCGTCCCTACAATATGTTTTTCTGCTAAAAAAATTAAATTTACAATTCAAAATCACGTTGCCGAACGTCCCACGACCAACGTTCTGAACCGCGTTCACGTTGCCAAACGCCCCGTGACCAACGTTCGCGTTGTCGAACGCCCCGCGACCAATGTTTCGAACCGTGTTCATATTACCGAATGCCCGCGATCGCGACTACAAGCACAAGAGTATTCTATAAACTACAATTATAAGTCCAATTCACAAGAATATATACAATCCACCATTAAATATACAAATTCCATACACATTGTTATCAACGTCCTAGAGCTAGCCTTTCAGTCTCACGAATGTGTTGGTACTGAGGATTTGTACCTAACTCAAACTCTCGGTCATGATAGGCGCCTCTGACGTGTACAATCTGGTCCAATATGAAGTTGCAAAGGTCGCCGATGAGCTCTAAGAGTTGGTCATCCTTGTATGGGTCTCTTTTTATTCCTTTCTCTTCTCTCCACTACAAGAGAACAAGTTTCGGTTTAGTATTTCATACCATGTACGGAGTTTTTATACTACGGGTGAAGAGGTTCAAACTTACCTTTAAGGGGTGTCTCCTGTAGGCATCGGTGTTACTCATCATAGAATATATATAGTATCCACAATGTACACTCCCAGGGTTCTGCTTGGGGCACTGTGTGTTTTGCATATGAAAATGTTAAGTAATGCTTTTGATAGCCATATAATGGAGTACTGAAGAAGTAAGTTACACTTACCGCACATAGTGTTTTCATAGCCAATTTTTCCTTTCTTGCTAGATCATGCCTTCCATGATGATTAGTGACATAGAACCTAAATGCCCTGGTTGAATTATTTTAGCAAATACAACTTGTTAGTATCCAAAAGTGAACATTACAAGTATGTATACAAACATATAAGCTAATGAGGATTGTCGACATGTATACGTCTTGAGAATCAATATGAAGTCTTTGTATGTCACCGTGTCCCTATCTAATGAATCAAAGACCCATGCCATGCTCCTCCCGACATCGATGGCTATACAAATCCAGTGGTTGCTGCATGGATTTAATCATAGAACTAGATAAGTTCTTTTGCATCGAATAAAATATATCGAACAAAGCTTTAAGTATAGAGTTGAACTTACTCGAAGTTGTATGGTAGCCATATAGTAGAGTGTTGTTGGAGATTTTTGAAAGCCAGGGCAATGTATGCCGTAACCTTAAAGGACTCTTTCCTTAGTTTCGTCGTACGGATGCGCTCTTTCTCCCGAAGAGTCTTTGCAACAGCTAGCTCTTTGGTATATAGTGTCCACCATTTAGGGTAATTAAAATTTATTTGGGCTATAGCTTGAGGGTCTACATACCCGGCTTTCACACTTGGCATTTGTTTGACAATGTGCCCTTGCATTCTACAAATCACAGCGTGGGTTAGTTACAACAAAATTCAAAGATTACATTCATATTATATCGGGAGGACAAGAACTTATAGGCACCCCGTGCGAATTAGATTCATCTCCATTTCTCCCAGGTGAAAGCATGTCTGCATGTCATTGAAGTCAAAGACAATTTTCTCGGATGGGCTTCCAAATGTGCCGGTGGGAAAGCATGCTTGTACAAGATCTATGCTCGTTAGGAGAACACACAAGTACCAATCATGGAACCTTCTCATTCCAAGTGGTAGGCGCTGGATGTGCTAGTTTGGTAGGAAGGGCTTGCCTCTTTTATATATTTTTGGGCAATCCTTTGACCATTTGATGGCATCAACATTTGGATACTGCTTTGCTGTTTAGTGGAGTTTGCTAGTGATGGCCTCCTCAGAACCCCGTGATGGGACTTTTTTAACTTGGTTCTCAGGCTTGAACTAGTCATGGGAAAACCACTTGGACACCGATGAGACATCTTTGATCGGAACATAAACTAGCCTTATGGTGATTGGATGCTTCTTTCGAAGTTCCCATTCAGGCACGTCCTCATCTTCTTGTGCATCACCTTCTTCAGGAGGCACTTGTTATTCATGTATCGGCTGTGCTTGTTGAGAAGACTATGGTATCTCATGATGCACTTGCTCGGTATGAGCTGGAGAAGGTTGTGGCATCTCATTAGGCACATGCTCACTAGGAGGCGGGGAAGAATGTGGCATCTTAGGAATGTGGGGGTCACGAGACGGTGAAAATATCTCCCCGACCTCAACAACCCGCTCCAAATTTGGGAGAGGGGGAGGCGACGAAGAAGCAGTCAATATAATGTTCCGTTTGTGCTAGAGAATGAAATGCCCCATAACGTCTCCGAGTAACACCAGCTCCTCAGGAGTTGCATAGTCTATTCTCCACTGCATGAACTCAGGCTTCACTATATGCACCTCGACCCTAGTGTAGTCCAGCGGTATCTTATTATTGTGGTGTAAGCCACCGGGAGGATGTGCCACACCTATTGCCACCTCCATCACAGTGTTCTGCCAGCTGCTGAGAAACACCAAGGTGCAACTAGTTGGTTCCCATATGTGATCGATGAGGGTTGTGACTGCAGTGGAACCTTGGCTGCTAGGAACTTTCGGAGGGCTGCCAACTAATGCCAGTTCTCCCAGTGGCGTCACTAATATCCATGGCTCCGTAGATAGTCCTTGCTCCTTCAGCGCCTTCGCAACTAGAGCCTTCACTTGGAGCTTAAGATAAGTCTCCCAGTCTCTACCATGTTTCTTGTACATGTGCCTGTCCTCTTTGAATCCTTGCTTCTAGGTCATCCTTTTCCCTAGCCCCATGGTGCACCCTGTGTGCTCCTTGTTTCCTAAGCCAAGGCTAAGCTCGTCCCTCTCTCTAGAAGGATTGAATGAGCCCTTCTCCTTGTCTTTAGCATATTTCAGTATCCTTGATACTGCCTCTTGGGTCTCTGGCTTATCAAACTTAAGATTACCACCGGATGATTCTGTACTCCTCACATATATCTAGTTCCTTGAGCGTACCTTCAAATTCATCACATCGATATTCCCAGCAGCTGCAGCCTCTTCATCCATCTTCCTAAACTGCTTTTCCTTGGCATAGTAGCCACCGGGGCCTAGATGATGGTGGTGTTTGTTCCTCTTTGCTAGCTCGGTGTTACGGGCACTGAGCTCCAATGCCTCCAGTGAAGTCTTTTGAGCCACGAGCTCCTCTCATTGACTAGGAGTTATTTTATCGAAGTCATTGAAGGGAGTTAACCCCTTTTGGATATACTTCGTGTTGAGCTCTGACCTCCACGTCGGAATGACTCTCCCATCATCTTGATAGCATTTTTTTTACCAATTCATGCTTACCCTCTAGAAATCTAAAATTGAGCTTCAGCTGCCTATCTCATAGTGCATTCTTTATGTTCTTTAGTACCTCTTTCTAGTTAGGGATTGCTGCGTTCAATTTATCTCTTACTAGGGCCCCGATCGCATTATGGAATCGTCCTCTTAATTCCTTCGGCTCAAGGATCTCCCCTGCTTGCTCGACCTCCATTATCACATAGCATGCCTTATCTGGATATAGATTTCCTTTTCTATCCCCTCGTTTCCTCTTAGGCTTGGTAATCATGGTTGTGTCTTGAGGTTGTGGAGCAGAGGCATCATGATCCGTCTCTATGGCTGTTGCCTCTGCTCTCCTTTCCTCTACTCCGTCTTGTCCAGCGAGATGTCGCCAACGTCGACGTCGTCTTTTCTGAGTTTCAGGAGGGACCTGTATATATGACAGGTCAAAGTGTTAGTAGAGGTAACACAACCAAAGCTTTAGCAAAATTTACAAGCTAAGGCTTTTTCCCTACCTCTTCGTTTGGGTCAAAATCCTTGTCCAAATCTTCCACCGTTGGCCTCCTTCTGGCTTCACGTGGGAAAGGATCCTTAGGACTTTCATATCCCTCTTCTGAGTCATCATCATCATCCTCTTCTTCTTCGCCTTCAGCAGCCTCTCCTTCGAGGCCTTCCTCCTCGTCACACTGCTCCTGAGTAAGCATCACTTCTAGATCCTTTTCTACCTCGTTATCGAACTATTCCTGAGTAAGCTGGTCCTCTAGTGCTTGCTCCTCAAGGGTTGGCTGCTCATCATGCTCGGGGCATCGAGCTGCACTATCTGGTGTCTGCGACATTATTTCATGCTTTGTTCTAATAGATGTAAGAAAGTGTGCTTTAGGTACGTAAGAAGGTATAAGAAATAAAAAAGGTCTATAAAATAAAGTAGTCCTATAAAACAACAATATGTCAAAAAAACAAGAAGTAGCAGAGGCCTCAGAAACATGTCAATCATCATCTGATCTTGAACTTGGAGCATCAAAGCACCATAACAGAGAAGAGAGGAGAAGGTAATGTAGGGGCGGTTGCTAATGATGCCAAGTTCCTCACAAGTTCTTGATCATTAGCTCATATTCCATATAATGTATGGACTTGGACAATTTCATCATCGGCAAAACAAAGGAGAGGAGAGGAGAGGGGAGATTTGGCAAAAAAAGCAACATCTGCTTAACAAACATAGTGCAGCAGCTGATGGCAAAAGACAGGACAACAAGTCCTGGGCGAGTCCTGGGAGATTTGGCAAAAAAAGCAATAGCAGCCAACAGTTAGTAGCTTGGAGTAGCAAGTAGTAGTAGTAAGTAGAAAGTAGTAGAGTAGAGTAAGTTTAGCAGTAGAGTGGTAGCAGTAGAGTAAGAGCAGCAGACACTTAGGAGTAGCAAGTAGTAAGAGGAGTAGTAGTAGGAGTAGTAAGAGGAGTAGGAGTAGGAGTAGTAAGAGAGGTGAGGAGAATAGAGAAGAGAGGTGAGTAGAAGGGAGAAGAGAGAAGAGATGTTTGCATATCATTTAACTCAGCAAAGGAGCAGCTACTACTGCCAAACAAGAGAGAAGAGAGGAGAAGGGAGGTGAGAGAAGAGAGAATAGATGTCTGCACATTATTTAAATTAGAATAGGAGCAACTGCTGCTGCCAAACAAGAGAGAAGAGAGGAGAAAATAGAAGAGAGGAGAAGAGAGGTGAGTAGAAGAGAGAAGAGAGGTCTGCATATCATTTAACTCAGCAAAGGAGCAGCAGCTGCTGCTAAAAAAGTAGCAGTGCAGCTATTGCCATATAGGAGAGTAGTAGAAGCAGCAGCTGTTGCAAATGACAGGAAATGAGTTCAAGCACTTAAGTAGTAGAAAAATAGCAAGACATGATAACTTAACTGAAAAACTGACTGATAACTCAACCTTTCTAATGCTTAGGAAAAGCACTAAAACTACAGTGTGCAATAGGAACTAGTTTTGATGTTAACATAGCAAAGCAGATATTATACCAAACACACATAACATGGTGAGACTTCTGTAAAAAGTGAAGGAAAAAAGGAAAAAAAATTAAGAGATCTGTACTTCTGACGGGTACATATGTTCAGTGTTTTAAATTTTATTACTGCCATTGCATGAACGATGAATCTTCCATTTTTTGTAGAGTTTTGGGGCCATGTCTCATCTTTCATAAAGATGAAAGGACAACAATTCAGATTACAGTGCAGGGTTTAAGTCAATCATTTTGAATCCAGAACAAAACCCAATAAAGGGCTGCCTTACAACCATGACAAACTACCAACATTTGTTACAAGAAACCACATCTCTCCACAACCTTCTATGCCCTCCAGCTTCTGATCCACAGAAATTAACAAAACTAACGCTTGATGGAGGCACTCTGCTATTTTTGCATTTATGTTTGGTTTGGATCCACACTAAATTGAGACTAAACTAACATGAATTAATGGAACTCAAAGCAAAAATCTAAATTGGCAAACATGTAAAACTATGTCCTCAATGTTGTATATACAAGAAATTTTTCTGAATGTATGTATTGCATTTGATTCTGTTTGGTGTTTGGGTGGTATAGGAACTGTCACATCATTCTTTTTTGTTTGGCATTTTTTTACTAGTTTCTAAAATATTTGTCTTGCAGCTTTGTGGTGGCAAGTGCAGACTTGTCTCTCAGGCGAGCAGAGGTGGAGGAGAAGAGGGACAAAGTGCATAAGGAGTCAAAAGCACTACTTGATTACATGCGGAAGGCCATAAACAAGATTACTGAGCTGAAGAAGTGAGTGGAAACCTGTTCATTTCATAGTTTGAGTTCTCACTCGTTAGTTATCATTGTCACCTAGATTTCTGTGTCAAACATGATAAGTACTTATGTTGTTTCTAGGATGCTGGAGAAATTTAAAAATGATGTGGAGAAGCAACAAGTAGAGCAAATGACGGATTGGCAAACAAAGCTTGTTATGATGGACTCCAAGGAACGACAATATATCCTCAAAGTCTCAAATTATAAGGTGAATAGAATTTTGTATTATTTATATTAGGAGTTGGCTTTTGCTTGTGCTTCTAGTTCTTGATTTTGACATGCTAGGTGTGGACGACAATCACCTAAATCGAAACTGTCAACTAGTGCAATAGCTTGTAAGCTATCAATTTCATGTATTGGTTAATTATTAGGTACAATAATTATAATACATGATTGTTGAATAGAATGTGCAACACCCAAATCATCTTAGATAGGGTATTTCTAGATTTTAAGAAGCTTTGATAGACTTAGCACAACTGTTATGCAATTATGCAGCCAACCTTTATAGACATAGCTTTAAGCATACCTCATAACATGGTTTTGAACCCAAGGTGGATTATTTAACAAGTTGAGATATCAAGAATTAAGTAAGCAAAGGCTTGACCGAGCTATTCTCGTCTTTGTACAAAGTTTCAGAAGGTCATATGTAGGAGACCAAGCCATGCATTCTTCAAAGTTTAATAAACAATTATTCTTTTTTTTCTCTTTTGATGGGCATAGTGCTGACTATAAATCATTTATCTGAACCTCAACTGATTCAAGTCAACTCAGTTTTCAATTTACATCTTAAATCATATATGCAGTGTCTACTTTTTTTTGCTCAACTGATTCAAGTCAACTCAGTTTTGCTCACTAACCATTCATCCTACTGGAGACATTCTTGTATGCATGCAATAGAGAAGAGGGAGAGAAAGGGTGAGGGAAATGAGCACCTGGCGGGAGTCGCACGTCAGATTGAGAAGATATGATCTAGGCGGGGAGTTTGTCACCGGTGGGCTCAGCTCCTCCAGCAGATTGAGATGTGGCGGGGACTAGTGGAGGCTGGAGATGAGGTGCCGGCGACGCGCATAGGTTGAAGACGACCGTCAACCACCATGCGAAACAAAGCTGGAGCAGGTCCTGGGGCGGGCAACCTGCACAGGGGAAACTCCCCACACGGGCTGTCCTGGGGCGGTCGGCCGGTCAGGGCCAACCACCGGGGCGGGCGGTGTCCGGGGCCAGGCAGCTGACAGGGAAGGTGGTGTGGAGGCGAGCAGGTGGGCGGCGGCGGCGGGGCCTATGGAGGTGGCGTGCGTGTGAATGGAGCAGAAGCAGAGGGAAAGAGAGCGACTTTGTATTAGGTCTTCCTACACTTAGTGCGCGGAGGCCGCCCGCCGGTGGAAACCCTAGGGAGGCACGTCGCCGGCCGGTCGAAAACCCTAGGGCGGGGAGGAGCAGGTGCGTGGGTGCTGGGAGGGGGTGCGGGGAGGGGAGGGGGCGCGCGGGTGCAGAGATGGGGCGCGCGGGTGCGGGGAAGGGGTGCGGGCCGACGTCGGCCGGGAAGGGGCACGGGCCGGTGTCGGCGGGGCAGCCTGATGACGTTGGAGGAGAAGAGAGCACCCAACAGCAGACAACACCCGTGCACCCTTGGATTTATAGTCGGGATGATTTGTAGGGGCGGTTCCTGATCCAGCCGCCCCTACAAATGCATTTGTACGGGTGATTCCTGATCTAGCCGTAAAGGTCATTGTTCTTATATCGACTAGCCCCACACCGGGAATATTTATCCAGTGACTTGAACGTTTCGCCATGAAAAAGTATACAGTGGTTGGGGCATGTATGGATTTTTTCAACCCCCATTGTCAATGTACTTATGACCTTCTTCGCTTGGTATGTGTTGGCGGGAACTGAGTTTGGTTGTGGTAGCACCCATGACAGGAGATGCAATAGATCATTGAAACTACAGTCTGACATGCCGTACTTAGCCTTCAGGATGAGCAGCTCAAGCACAAAACATAGCAATGTCCAATGTGTCGGACAACCCTTTTCAACACCATACACGGTCTCCTTCGATGCTTTTGTCACTCTTTCCAAAAAAATTTTGGGCTATTTAGTAAAATCCCTAGTCCAAAGGCTCGAATCATGTCCTCCAAATCATCTTTATCCCCGACACGTGCTCCACCATCATTATTGGCACCACCTTCGTCGTTACCATTCCAACCACCAGCATCACCACCTTGTTCATTGCCAAACTTAAAATCCATTTATGCATCAAGCTCTGCTGAATATTAGGACAGGGATTCTATGGTTTCGTCGTCGTATTCGTCCTCATGCTCGTCGTTAACAATAACCGTTTCACTATGATGAATCCACACTATGTAGTAGTCCTCAATGAATCCTCACATAATCAAATGTGATCTAATGATAGTCATATTTGTCCATGCCATACGGTTCTTGCAATTTTTACATGGGCAAATAATTATATCCTTATTCTCTTTCAATGTCGTTGCATGTTTCTTTGTGGCTTCAATAAATTTATCCACCTCTTCACGGAAATCTGCCTTAAACCTTAACGAACCATACATCCAAGAGTTCATGTACTCCATCTTTTACAACAACAACAAAACAAACATTAAAGGACTACTTATTCAGATATATATAAAAATGAAAAAAATTAATAATTACTTGAGAATAATTGTATATACTTCAGATATATATGAATATAAATCTAATATAATTACATGAAGCATACAAACACGTCATGGTAGAGAAAAATTAATTAATGGCCCTTTTATCCATAAATAATTAAAATACATATTTATTGATTACAATAAACAATTTTAAAGACAACAATTAGCAACAATTATACTTTACCCAATATCTTTCATACAAACCCTAGTCCAATTTCATCAAACATAAATTTATAAAAACGAAATTAATAAAAAAACCAAACCCTAGATCTAGATTCACATGCATATAAAATATCCATAAAACTAACTAATTATTCACTAAAAATCAAGAAACATTGACAAAATAAGGGTATGATCTTGTTCTACTCTCTAATTTATCCTAGTACATTTAAAACTTAGGTCTAATTTGGTTTATAAGTAGCTCAAGCACCATAGAAGAGAGAGAAAAATAAAACTCTAATTACTCACTAACCAACCATTAAAATTTTAAAAAAAAGTGTGGAATAACATTTTCTTACCTTCTACGACCTCTCCACCAAAGGATTTGAGATCAAAACCTTCCCTTCTTAGTAGAGCAATTTTTTGGAGGTGCCCAAGGCCTCCCCACATTTCTTTCACGGGCTAGAGTGAGTGACCCGATGAGGAAGAAGGTGCTGCAGCTGTTTTATATATGGGTCATTTGTAGGGGCGGCTGGTGATTGAGCCGCCCCTACAAATCGGAGCTATATATACGGGGACATTTGTAGGGGCGGCTCAATCATCGGCCATCCCTATAAATAGCAACTCCAGGGGCGGCTGGTGATTGAGCCGCCCCTGCTGTTCCATTTGTAGGGATGACTGGTGTCTAGGCACCCGAGCACGCCACTGTAGGGGCGGCTCCATCAATAGCCGCCCCTAAAAAAAAATCGAACCGTTGCTAAAAATCGTTTTTTATGTAGTGAGTACTAATCCTAATCAAATAGATCTCTTCTTGACTAACCTAAATAGGAATCATATCCTCTCTTACCTTTCACGATTTCGGCACGATATATAATTTTATTGTATATTATATATTAACCTCAATCCGTTCAGGCGATTTGTCATCGGCAGCTACCGCGGCGACGCTGGCCTCACGGACCGCGCATCGTGACGTCGAGGGCGATATGAAGAACCCGTAGATAAGGCGACGGGTGCACTGGACGCCCAGTTCAAAAAGAGCGTGCAGGAGGCCCTGGACCATGTCATGATCGGCCGCGCGACCACGTGAGTCACTGAACCATGGAGATGTCCTCGACCGTCTACTCTGAGTGGACGTTCACCGACCAGTCCCTGCCAAACGAGCTCGCCAAGCGAGGGATGACATCCAAGCATGATCCCCGGACCGCCGGCAGCGGCGGCGCGACCAGCGCCCTGCACCTGCACGTGGAGGACTACCTGTACGCGGTGGACGGCATGGACGTGTGGCGCACCATCAAGGGCTGGGTGCGGAGCTACTATCGTCCGGTTCTAGCACTCAACGCCGCGGTAGCCGCCGATGGCGAGCTGTAGGCGTGGTGGGCCGACGTCCGCCGGCTCAGCCATGGTGACTGCCAGCGCGACCTGGCGTGCTAGCTAGAGCTCGACACCGTGGCCAACCTCGCCGAGTCGCTGTCCACGCTCGTCTGGATCGCTTCCACGCTGCACGCCGCACGCCATCAACTTCGGTTAGTACAGCTACGCCGGGTTCATGCCCAACCGGCCCACCCGCACCCGCTGCCACCGGCTTGTCAGTTCGTACCGCTGCCGGGCTCCCCGGAGATGGCGCAGCTGGAGGCCGACTCGGACAGGTTCTTCCTCGACACGGTGCGCGACCGCTTCACCACCACGCTCGGGCTCACGCTCATCGAGGTGCCCTCCAACCACACCTCCGATGAGCTCTACCTGGGTCAGCGCGCCACCGCGGCGTGGACCGACGACGGCTAGGTGCTGCAGCTGGTGGACGGGAAGTAACGCCATTCATCTATGGAAGCTGAACTCAATCGACGATGTAGCTGTCATCCTCATTTGCTCAAGAAGAATTTGTTTCCAACATGCTAAACCAGCGTTCGTGTATCTCGACGGGATCCCACTCCCAGCCCATTATCAAGCCACTGTCAGCCGTCAACGGTTAACGTGAATTCTGACCAACTGATCATCCATCACGTAAGTGGACTAACCTAGCAAAATATTAGATTTCCTCCATATGTACCGGTACCATATAGGTTAATATATGGTTCTTCTATTGTCGTATATATGCTGACCACGCCAATCCATGCAGGTGCAAGTTGTATAACAGGTTATTAGATTCTTATTACTCTGTAAGTGCTCCATTTGTTGATGCATCTTTTATCGGGTAAGCCTTTTTTCCTTTAATGAACTTTGTCAACCAAACCAAACTGTTTTATGGACTGTCTTCGACAGAACGCCACCCGCATGCATGGTGATGCGGTTCCATGATTCGACCTAAGTGTGCTAGCACATCCATAGACATTACATCTTAAATAGAAGTCCATGATTATTTAAATTTAATAACCCTTCATCGTGTAATCATGCTCACTATATGATTCAGTACAGATTGGTGATGATACGTCGTCGTACTGTATATGTTCCGGGAGAGTTTGAGCAAGATTGTAAGTACATTAGTGGGTCCGAACCAACATATAAGAATGCATCTTGGTACCCTATGCCTTTCGAAACACACCCTCTATAGATCAAAGTGAGGACCGAATATGGTTCAAATTGTTTTGCGTGGATTGTTGATGGGAGGAACAAGCAAACATAATGTTAGTGAAGCTGTAGCACATGCATGACACTACGCATTAAGAAAATAATTTGTATAGCACTAGCACTTCTTACTTTTCTTATCCTACAATCTCACAGCCTTTTCTATATATATAACATGGAAATATGTAATAGTTAGAGCATCATGCAGAGTCCGATCGTCTAATGCATGACATGATCATTAGATAAATCTCTAAACCTCCTAGGCCAGTTAGAGAAGCGCAGATCCAAATACACTAGGAGTCCACAGTGAGCTTAGCCCCACTCAGTGTGACCATGCATAGGGCGAGACAGTTCCTGATGTACGATACTAACACAGAAGACGTCAATAACAGCATAATGAATGCGAACAACCCGTCATAACGTACGAGCGCTTTTGCTAGTAGATTCTAAAAACCTCATGGTAACCAAACCGGGACCTTATCTGACTGGACGATAGGATCCCTCCATCGCGTCACCCTCAGCTGGCTTTCGTTGTTATCCCCAGCCACAGGTTTTGCCCTCCGTCTCCCAAATTCCCAGTCTCGTAGCCTGCACTGCATCTGCTTGCGGCACCAGTTCCTTCCTCAGTGCTAGCTGCTCGCAGATCGCACCGCGTCTCCTTCAGCGCGCGCTCCGAGTCGCACTCTCCTTTCTCTCAATCGCTCCCCCTATTTTTAGCAGTGCCGTAGTGCGGCAGTGCAGTACGACTGTTCTCGCACCTTCCGTTCACGCAAGCGCAACCTGCTTCACTCGCTGTCTCAGATCCCCTGCCACGCCGCCTCCTCGTCCACCAGTCTCCCCCGCAAACGGGATAAGAGGAAGAGAAACCACGCGGCGAAAGGAACAGGAGTACACGAGTGAGAGAGAAAAAAAAATCTCTGATCGAGATTCCTGCCCCGGCTGATAGAATCTTGGCAGCCGGCCATGTATATACTGTTAGGTTCCGGGAGATTCTTGGCGCGACGGCCTCCCCTCGCACTCGTCCCTCGCTGCTCCCGAGGCTCCCCGGACAAAAGCGGCAGCGACAAAGGTAAGCCATCTGATAACTGTCACTGTCAAGTTCTTTGCTGCTACCGTAAGTGTTTGGTGAAATGACGCAGCGGATTACTTGACTACTAGAGGTGTCAGTCTGGCGTTGTGTTGTGATCGAAGCGTGAGTACGGCCAATCAGAGGTACAGTGCGGTTTAAGTTGCCCAGTCATCACATCAGGAATTCAGGATGCAACTGCCTGCTTTCCTCGTCTAGGTTCGATGTGATCTGTTTGTTTGATCGCGTAGGGCTGCGTGTGCTAAGATTTGAGCTGGATGATGCTTGCTAGCTTCAATTTCAAGAGGGTGCAGGTTTTGGTGGTTGTCTGCGACCTTACCTTAAGACAACGTATGTATACATTTGAGTTTGACGTAAACAAATGTATTAAGGCGAGGAAAAACCAACGATGCACCAATTGTGTAGATTGTCCTTATGTTGGCAATCGTTTCCCTCTCTGAGTGTCTGAGTGAGGTTTACAGTGCACAATCCAGTAGTTAGGTCCTGACTAACCATAAACAATTTTTACTCCATTTTTTGGTCTTTGACATGATGCGAATTTTGCTTCGCTGTAATCGAAACCTTTTCTTTTTTTTAAGTGTCAGCACTGTTATGGTCTTGAAGAAGAGAAAACAGTGTTTTCTGCCTTCTGGAGATTTTCACACTCGAATTTGCATTGTTTTCCGTATAGTGCCTAATCCCTTTACACAAAAAGTCACTGATTTTTTTTTTAGCAACATCACCAGGGGAGCTGAGAGGCTCCACCTGAATATACTTGGCTTTGATGCTGCTCATCCATACATTTGCTTTGGTGGATAGTTGGTGATGATGATTTATGAATTTTCATCTTATAGTTGGTTTTAAAAGTCTATTATACGGCTAGAAGGTTATGCGTGACCTGAGAAACCTCTCATGGTCAGAATTTTGTTGCTGTACTAATGAAATAATACTAGATGACTTGGGGCTCTCCTGCAAAACAAAACCACAGGTAGCTTGCAAGGAGAGATGGACCACTGTTCTAATTCACAAACTTTGCTCCCATCAACCCGAAAACACAAAGGATATTACTTTATATTGTTCCTTTGCATAGGATGTTTGGACAACATCTAACTGAATGCAGGTGGCTAGCTGTAGCTCTAGTCTGCAATTGCAAAAGACCTCCTAGAAAAGTGGTGGTAGTGGATTCTAGTGTTGGTTCCAGTGGAAAGGAGAATGGAAGCGAGTGGCACCGTTGCCTACACCTTGTGAAACCGTTGGAATACACCAAACCATAGTGTATCAAAACTCAAATGTGGCAAACAAGATAGCATCTACTACTTCATAGCATTAGGAAGTTAAACCTTTTGTATAGATTTTGATCGTTTAGATCTGCTGATGTGACCCACTGTAATTCAGACGTCTGCTGGAGCAAATGCCTTAGTTTGAATCCAGCAAACTGGAACTCAGTACTCGAAATTCAAAGTTGGTTCCTAGAGCTGATAGCCACTGGAGAGGCAACTGACCACTCCCTTGCGCTCCTAGTAGTGTGGGTGATCTGGAAACAACGAAACAGCAGAATTTTCAGTCGGGGAGAAAAGAATGAAAGCTCAATCTTTGCAGAAATCCATGACCAAGTAGTCTCCTGGAGCATGTTGGGCATCAGACCTCTGTCCACTTTAGTTGTAAACTCAGTTAGTGAGTAGTCAGTTTTCCTCCTCCCTTTCTTTTGCCTGGCTGGTGGTCTACCAGCTTAAGAGGCGATGTGAGCACCACTTGTGGATGTATTTCTAAAGGGCAGACCTAGTGCCGGAGGCTCCCACATGAGTGGGGTCTGGGGAAGGGAAAAACCGAGGCAAGCCTCCCCCCGCAAAATCTGCGGAGAGGCTGCTTCGAACCCGTGACCTGGTGACTCAGTGAGACAGCTCTCACCATTGCACCAGGCCTGCCCCCAAAATCTGTGGATGTATTTCTGACTCTCCTTATTAATACAAGCCAGCTATAAGCTGGAACTTTCAGAAAAAAAAAGTGACCCACTGTATCTTTTAAAACTTCTCACTTTCCTTTTTTACTAAGATGGCACCATTCCTGCCTTCCTTTTTAAACAAGAAAAAATATGCACTTCTTATCTGTTCATAGTTAGTTTATTTTAGATACCGTTATGAAGGTAGCAATAACCATTTCTTTTCTTCCTCGTCAGGTGTTATGAAGGTAGCATTAGGAAGTTAAACCTTTTGTATAGATTTTGATCGTTTAGACTGCTGGTGTGACCCACTGTATCTTTTAAAACTTCTCACTTCCCTTTTTGATTAAGATGGCACCGTTCCTGCCTTCCTTTTTAAACAAGAAAAAAAAAATGCACTTCTTATCTGTTCATAGTTAGCTTATTTTAGATACTGTTATGAAGGTAACAATGACCATTTCTTTTCTTCCTCGTCAGGTGAAACCTCTACTGACTGGGACAAGGCATGGACTGCCTTTAAGAAGAAAGGGAAGAGGACCCTCTTTTCTAATTTCTCGCCAAACAAGTATGTGACCTGGAACCCACGGCGCAGTGAGTATCCATTGTCAGAAGAGGTTGATCCAATCAAGAGAACTGAAAGATCTAATTTGATGCTGTGGACAAGTCCCCAGTTTACCTTGGTGGGGGCAATTATCATCGTCTTGACATTACTGATCTATACACTAGTTGTTCCTCCCAAGTAACCGCAGAGATGACAGCTAGGAGGTGAGCTGTAAACTAAGATTTCAACTGGGAGGTCTGTATTGTACATTTTTACGTGTACTATACCAACTATAGCCGCAGTGTTGCTTCAATTGCAATCAAGTAGATATAACACCACGTCCATTTCATTCTGGAGGTTTCCTTCAATTATATACTAAATGGCTGCTCTCTGAGTCTTTATTCCTCCATTATAATGAAGAAAATATTTGGGTCAGGTAGAATAATATGTTGGTCGGTATTCAATAATCACAATACATGTTGATGCACCTGATGTAATTTTTGTGCATGTTCTCACTTCTCAGCAATTACAATGTGTGATCATCAAATATTAGCTGTATTAATCTGTGAAGGGTAGTTTGTAGTGTTGGGACTGTTTGGGCAAGTGGACATGTGCAAAGTATCAATCGGAAACTGATGGACACATGAGAATCACGTTTCTTATTACAGAAAAATTCAAGTCAAACAAGACAGGTCATTGTCTTCATACAATAATAAGCCCTGGGCAGACAAGAATCTTGCTTAGATGTAAAGCTATGTAACTAACCTTGTTTCCTAGGCCCTAAATAATTGGCTTATGTCTCTTGTGTTGGAGGCATCAGGATGGTGTGTTTTAACATTTTGTTGAATATATAGAGGGAATGCAATTGCAAAATAACATATCTAGGCTCTCAGGTTATGTTGAAGACTTTGGTCGTTACATCTTTATATGAAGCATCTTGGATCAAGTCAAATTTAAGATTTTTCATCCTTGAGACTTGAAACACCTTCCAAGTTTTGACTCTTGTGTGCTGTTGCATTGTCGGTCCAGTAAAAAGAGATTGGTTCGGTTCTGAAATTACAAACCATAATTTTTAGCATTCTTAAGATAACAGACTGTTTAGAGCATCTGGAGTTGGTTGTGTTACCTTCAGTCCTTCACTAATGACAAAAAAAAAACAGTTTACATTTCAGCTGAAAACAGTGCAGAACATATAACTTACAATGTTGTTTTATGAATTATTACCGTGAGTCCGTGATAGTTAATTATTTCTGTCTCTTGCTTTTGTTGATATTGCACTGTGTTTGAATCCAGACAGTAGCAACCAGACTTTTCTTTCCCTGTGTGAACGGAATAGATGGATCACACAGAGGGGTAGTGTGTCATTCAAGTCAACTGCTCTCTGGATGATCAAATAATTTCTTCTAACAACCTTGGCCCATCTGTACCTGTATTTTAGTGGCTCATTGATTGTGCATTATTGTACAAGTTATCAAACAGATGCCTTAGTTTATGTCTGGTTTTGGGGCACTTGCAAGGTCCATGACTAACAAAGAACCAGAACTGAACTGCATAATTCTATCTGGCATCAGTGAATCTCTATTTTCTTCTCCTGTTCTTGTCTGGAGACCAAATCCCATTGCTAGATAGCATTGATTTGCTAAACATGTACAATCACTGTGGGGAATTGGACAGCCAGACAAGGGCATAATTTTCTATGGCAAGCCAGCTGGATTGCTGATCAGAGAATCTAGCCAGTCGTAGTCCCAACATTTTTCAGATCAGCTTTGTGACTACTCGACCAAAACACTAAAACATTAGATTGGCTGGTCGCCATTGCTTTTGTAAATCAGATTTGATTGCTTGTAACCATCAAGGCCTTGTTTAGATCCCATCAAAGTTCAAGTTTTTTCACTCTCTCTCCATCACATCAATTTTTAGCCGCTTGCATGGAGTATTAAATGTAGGTAAAAAAAATAACTAATTACACAGTTTAGTTGGAAATCACGAGATGAATCTTTTGAGGCTAGTTGGTCCACGATTGGATAATATTTACCAAATAAGACGAAAGTGGTACTATTCATCAGGTTGAAAAAAGTTGTAATCTAAATAAGGCCCAAAGATGGCTGATTATTCCCAGATCTGTACTACTTTGTTCTTCACATTGCACAATTTTTTTTTGGCATGACATTGCACAGTTGTCACTTGGCTGGCAGTGCATCCACAGATGCCATGGAGGTTGAATCAGAGGCCAAGCAGCACACTGCACTGCACACAAGACGGCGTCTTTTTTATGGCAGTGGCAGTACACCTGGCACAAATGCTCTCTGGACCAAAGTTTAGCCCTTATCACATCGGACTGGAGGCTAATCTGTCGGGACTAAACAATAGTTAATTATAAAACTAATTGCAAGAGTCGTGACTAATTCGTGAGATGAATCTATTAAGCCTAATTAATCCATTATTAGCATATGTTTACTGTAGCACCACATTGTCAAATCATGCACAAATTAGGCTTAATAGATTCGTCTCGCAAATTAGTCGCAATCTATGCAATTAGTTTTTTAAATAGTCTATATTTAGTACTCTAAATTAGTGTTAAACATTTGATATGATATAACTAAATTTTAAGAGGAGGAACCGAAGGTTTCAGACTGAGCGATTGTAGAACTTTTCAAACCTGGGAGAGGAGCTCCTTGCTCACCAAGGAAGCTTGGCGCCTTGGCCCCCACTCTTCCCAATCCCATGTCCCCTGCATCTCATCTGCCCTGCCTCTGCGGCTATAAAATGGCAAAGCCTTCGCCTGCCGCCGTCACTCACTCACTTACTCTGACATCAGACACAGCACAGCACAGCTCACGGCTCTCCAGTCCCCAGAGCCCCGTGCCTTCGTGAGCAAGAAGCCACCCGCGGCGGCGATGGAGCGGCAGCGGCAGCAGGAGGAGGCGGCGAGGCGGACCCTGCCGCGGCGCGGGCAGATCAAGGCGCGCATCTTCGCGAGCCTGTTCCGGTGCGTCGTCCCCGAGGCGCCCGGGCGCAAGGAAAAGGAAGGCGGCAAGAGCAAAGATGGCAGCAGCAACCGCCGCCGCGTCTCCCCCGGTGGCTGATGCGGCTCGAGCGAGGCGAGATAGTACGGAGGATCAAGATGTGGGGCTGCGATAATCCCGCCAAAAAATGCTGCAGCCTGCAGCGCCGGTCCTTCGGGGATGGGATTGGGGTGTGCACTTCGGGTAAGATGAATTTGTATAATGGTAGGGGATTCAGATTTCAGACAGGGCAGTGAATAATCTGAATTCGGAAGCTTTCTGTGATCGAATGGAGTCTCTGAACTCCGGCTTCAGCTTGAGTGATATGTATCACTATAGACTAGCTGCAGTACAGCCTGCGCAAGGGTTGTTAAATTTTTCTGGGAATTTGTTATGTTAACCTGAATGATGACAAAAAGGTTTTTTTTATTGGTACCATTATAATTTTCGGACTTTGGAGAAGTATCATTATAATTCGTCTATTTCGAAGCATATCATTATAACTTCGCCACGCTCCCTTTCTTCATCTCGTCGCGCTCCCTTTCTTCCTCCGCGGCGAGGATGAAAAAAGGGAGCGCGCCTGCGTCGTGGGCCTTATCCAATTGACCCAAAGGCATGTGCGTCCATACGGAAATACGGAGCCAGCTGGGCCTAAGACGCTGCCGAGCGTATCCCGTGGCGTTCGTCCGAGAAACACGAAGTTATAATGGTATGCTTTGAAATAGACAAATTGTAATAGTACTTCTCCAAAGTCCGAAAATTATAATGGTACCAATCTAAAAGACCCAAAAGAGAAAATAGCCTGTTCATGTGTAAACTTCTACCCGTAGAGTTGCAATTGAGGTCGATCCCTTGATTTTGTGAAATCAAAGACGAAATTATTTGTGAAATTAAAAAAAATGAGAAGTAGAAGCCTCTCAGAATATATTAGTGTAATGCATTTGTTTTAGCCATTGCCTTGGCTACCAAGCAGTATTGACATGCCTGCATTTCATTTGCTGAATTTCCCTGTCATCCTAATCAGTATAGCTTAGCTGTAAATGATTGAATATTAAATAAAGCAGCCAGATCCCATCAGTCATCAGCGCTATAGTTATTCTTGTTTTCTCCATACTGGATTCCATTTTAAGAGTCTGTACATTTACTTATTCCTTGTGCATGATGAAGCTGGAGACATGAAGTCATCATGGTACTGGTTTTGGTGTCATAATATTACTCTTTCTTAGGTGTTATGGTCACCTGATTATCTGTGGGTTATTTCTCATTGTACCAGCCTTATTCTTTAGAGAATTTTTTTTTTTTGAAAACAAAATGGGGGGAGCTTCCCCACCAGCGCTCTGTTCGCTTGGTTTATAAGCCGTACTTTTCAGCCAACGAGCAGTATTTTTCTCTCACAACAAATCAGCCAACAGTATTTTCAGACATGAGCCAAGCGAACAGGGCGTAGATTTTCATTCATGACAAATCGACGCTCCAGCTAGCTGGAGAGAGTAGCAGAGTTACAAGCAAGAAGGTAGCTACGCCAGTCATTCAGACTGATTACATTGTGATCATCCTTAAGGCGCTTGCGCCAAATTACAAAATCATCACAGATTCGCTTGATGATCAATCGGCTATCAGCAGTCTCCCCCCAGAAGATTTCACCATTCCTGGCGTCCCATAACCGCCATAGTATGGTTAGTAAGACAAATGGCCATAGCTTCGCATCCAGACTTGGGGGGGGGGGGGGGGGGGGGGGGGGGGGGGCGGGGTGACAAAGCTCCAGATATCCTCGTCAGACAGGGAAGATGCACCGTCGAATCCAATCTTTCGCCAAACATCAGAACTTACTGTACACCCGTAGAACGTATGATGCCTGTCTTCAACTGCGTCGACACACCGCTGGCATTGCTCACTGTCTAGGACATGCTTGGCATGAAGGTTGGATCTTGTGCTCAATTTGTCCTTGAAGTACAGCCAAGCGAACACCTTTACCTTATTCGGGACACGCGTCGCCCAGATATGTCGACCATGAGCGTCTGGCGTATCTTGTATTCGGTCGAGAGCAGCATAAGCATCCTTTGAAGTGTATGGTTTCCCCGTTCATTTCATTAGTCTTATGTCCGGCCCTTCTCTGAGGTTGAATTCCTGCAAACAAGATAGGAGGCTGACTAGCTGGGCACTAGCAGCGTTAGGTAGCCGTGGCCTAAGGCACAAATCAAACCCATTTTGGAAAATACTTTGCACCGAAACATTAGGCCGAGTGGTGTGGGAGAAGAGGGCAGCATAGGAAGAACAGAGGGGACCGTCAGGGAGCCAATGGTCAAACCAAAAGGAGGTAGAAGAGCCACTTCGGACATTAACATAGGTGATGGGCCGAAAGGTGTTGATCTCATCGTTAATGATCCTCCACAGGTAACTGTGGGTTCCATTGAGAGGAGTATCGAAAGCAGCAGCATCACGTAGAATCCAATCTTTCCAAGCAACCGGCTCACCAGAGAACAACTTGTTGATAAACTTCATAAGCAGACATCGGTTTTGGAGCTGCAGGTCTTTAACTCCAAGGCCACCATCATCTTTGCTGGCCTCGACGTTCTCCCAAGCAACCAAGCATTTGGAGCCATGGCAGACATCATCACCTGTCCAGAAAAAAGCTCTACGGCGTCGATCAATAGCTTTGATCACTGTTTTTGGGATGTTAATAGCAGACATGTAGTGAAGAGGGATAGAGCTAAGGACAGCAGTGGAGAGGGTGAGACCACCAGCCCTGTTGAGCAGTGAGGCACGCCAACCAGCGAGATGCTTATCACAAGAAGAAATTAAGGGGAGACAGTCAGCCACAGAGATTTTTTGGGGGGATAAGGGGAGGCCAAGGTAAGTTTGGGGGAAAGAGGAGACCATAGAACCGAAAATACTAGCAAGAGCTTGAGCCGTATCCGCAGGCACACCGATGGGGAGGAAGGTGGTCTTGTGGTAGTTGATAGAAAGACCCGTAGCTTCCTCGAAGATCTCCAGGATCTGTTTAGCTTGAAAGATGGCTTCGGAGGAGCATCTGAGAAAGATAAGGGTATCGTCGGCGTACTGAAGCACGGGGCAAGGAGCATCAGAGACGAGTGGGTGCCCGATGGCACTAGTAAGGGTGGGGTGATGGAGTAGCCGGCGAAGGATGTCAGCGACAATGATGAAGAGATAAGGGGAAAGAGGGTCTCCTTGCCGAAGACCATTACGACAGTTAATCCAACGGCCAGGGATGCCATTGAGGAGCACAGCAGTTTTACCTGTGTGCAGAAGGTCACGAATCCAATTGCACCATCTATCAGGGAAGCCGCGACAACGAAGGACACGATCAAGGCTGTCCCAATTAACACAAATCCAATTGCACCATCTATCAGGGAAGCCGCAACAACGAAGGACACGATCAAGGCTGTCCCAATTAACACAATCGAAGGCTTTGTGGAAGTCAAGTTTCAAAATGATAGTGGGGGAATTATGGCGATAGCAGCAGTGAAGAAGGTCAGCGGCGTAAGCAAAGCTATCGGCAATACACCGCCCCAGAACAAAACCAGATTGGTCAGTGCCAATAAGAAGAGGAATAAGAGGTTGCAGACGTTTCGTCAGGACCTTAGAAATCCCTTTGGTGGTGGAGTTCTGAAGAGCAATAGGTCTGAAGTCTTGGGGCTAGAAGGTTATGCATGACCTGAGAAACCTCCCATGGTCAGAATTTTGTTGCTGTACTAATGAAATAATACTAGATGACTTGGGGCTCTCCTGCAAAACAAAACCACAGGTAGCTTGCAAGGAGAGATGGACCACTGTTCTAATTCACAAACTTTGCTCCCATCAACCCGAAAACACAAAGGATATTACTTTATATTGTTCCTTTGCACAGGATGTTTGGACATCTAACTGGATGTAGATGGCTAACTGTAGCTCTAATCTGCAATTGCAAAAGACCTCCTAGAAAAGTGGTGGTAGTGGATTCTAGTGTTAGTTCCGGTGGAAAGGAGAATGGAAGCGAGTGGCATCGTTGCCTACACCTTGTGAAACCGTTGGAATACACCAAACCATAGTGTATCAAAACTCGAATGTGACAACAAGATAGCATCTACTACTTCACGGAGGATATTGCTCAAAGAAAGTTAGCATTAGGAAGTTAAAACCTTTTGTATAGATTTTGATCGTTTAAATCTCCTAATGTGACCCATTGTAATTCAGACGTCTGCTGGAGCAAATGCCTTAGTTTGAATCCACCATACTGGAATTCAGTACTCGAAATTCAAAATTGGTTCCAAGAGCTGACAGCCACTGGACTCCCTCGTGCTCCTAGTAGTGTGGACGATCTGGAAACAATGAAACAGCAGAATTTTTAGTCGTTGAGAAAAGAACGAAAGCTCGATCTTTGCAGAAATCCATGACCAAGTAGTCTCCTGGAGCATGTTGGGCATCAGACCTTTGTCCACTTTAGTTGTAAACTCAGTTAGTGAGTAGTCAGTTTTCCTCCTCCCTTTCTTTTGTCTGGCTGGTGGTCTACCAGCTTAAGAGGCGATGTGCTTGTATTTCTGACTCTCCTTATTAATACAAGCCAGCTATAAGCTGGTACTTTAGAAAAAAAGTTGACCCACTGTACCTTTTAAAACTTCTCACTTTCCTTTTTATTAAGATGGCACCATCTGCCATCCTTTTTAAACAAGAAAAAAAATTGCACTTCTTATCTGTTCATAGTTAGTTTATTTCAGATACCGTTATGAAGGTAGCAATAACCATTTCTTTTCTTCCTCGTCAGGTGAAACCTCTACTGACTGGGACAAGGCATGGACTACCTTTAAGAAGAAAGGGAAGAGGACCCTCTTTTCTGATTTCTCACCAAACAAGTATGTGACCTGGAACCCACGGCGCAGCGAGTATCCATTGTCAGAAGAGGTTGATCCAATCAAGAGAACTGAAAGATCTAACTTGATGCTGTGGACAAGTCCCCAGTTTACCTTGGTGGGGGCAATTATCATCGTCTTGACATTACTAATCTATACACTAGTTGTTCCTCCCAAGTAACTGTAGAAATGACAGCTAGGAGGTGAGCTGTAAACTAAGATATCATCTGGGAAGTCTGTATTGTACATTTTTACGTGTATTATACCAACTATAGCGTTATTGCTTCAATTGTCAATCGAGTAGATATAACACCACGTTCATTCCATTCTGAAGGTTTTCTTCAATTGTATACTAAATGGCTGCTCTCTGAGTCTTTATTCCTTCATTATAATGAAGAATATTTGGGTCAGGTAGAAGAATATTATGTTGGTCGGTATTCAATAATCACAATACATGTTGATGCTCCGGATGTAACTTTTATACATGTTCTCACTTCTCAGCTGTTAAGTAATCTGCGGCTCTCTGTGTGAACGCGCGGCAGGGGGCAAGCACCGAAAGGGCACCCTCCTGCTGCACTGTAGCCGCTGCAGGGGCAGGCGATGAACAGCTCCCCTGCCGCACTGTAGCCACAGCAGGGGCAGCCCTGCTGTCACATCTTGGCACTGTAGCAGTATGGCAGCCTGACATGTCTGTGTACTATGATTAGATTGGTAGAGTTGTATATAGTTTCCCACTGCAACTCAGTAAAGAGAGCAAGTTCATTTTTGCCATCTCCTCTACAGAGCTCCGACCAACGCTGATGCTTATGCTTTGTGTGTGCGCGCTCTGTTTTCCCTCGCTTCTTCTACCTCTAGCCATAGTGTGTGGTCGGCAACGCCGGTGAGCGGTCGACTCATCCGTGTCGAAGATCTAAGGGCCAACAAGTGGTATCAGAGCCACACAAGCGTCGTCGCCGGACTAATCGCTGGCGATGATGGACGTTTTGGAGATGAGCGATAGCAGTGGCGCTGTTGTGGCTGCCCAGCCACGACAGGAGGTCGTTGTGCGCGCGGTGCGGAAGGTCAGCGGCACCAGTTGGCCGACGCTGACTCGCACCAACTATGGCGAGTGGACGGTGACCATGAAGGTCAAGCTCAGAGCCCGACATCTCTAGAATGTTGTTGGTAAGGGCACCGACAACGAAGAAGACGACATGTCAATGTTGGAGGCTATCCTCGCTGCTGTGTCAGCGGAGTACAGGGAGCCGTTGGGGACGAAGAGCTCTGCTAAGGAGGCGTGGGAGGCCATTGCGGCGATGCACGTCGATTCTGGCCGCGCAAAGAAGGCGATGGCCCAGCTGCTGAAGCAGGAGTACGCCAACCTCAAGGTCAAGGATGGTGAGGCGGTGGATGATTTCTCCCTCCGCCTGCAAACTCTCATCAGCAAGCTGAGGAGCCACGGTGTCATAATCGACGAAGAAGAGGCGGTCTCCATGTACCTCCACTCCGTGCCGACGAAGTACATCTAGATTGCTCTCTCCATAGAGACGATGCTGGACTTGTCCACCCTCAACATTGAGGATGTGATAGGCCGTTTGCGGGCGGTGGACGCATGCATGGAGTAAGCCACAACAACGACGGACAGCAGTAAGCTGCTGCTGATAGAGGAGGAGTGGGCTGCCCGGAGGAACTACGGGGAAGCCTCCTCCAGCCATGGTGGCGATGGCAAGCGCTGCAGCAATGCTTCTTTGGAGAAGAAGAAGAAGAAGGTTGACCCCAACGCCTGCCGGCGCTATAGGAAGACGGGCCATTGGGCAAAGGAGTGCCCAAATCGTAAGTAGGAGAAGAAGGCTGAGGCTCATCTAGCACAGGCTGATAACGATGATGAGGCCATTCTCCTGATGGAGATGTTCTGTGCACTGTACGACATTGAGGCAAAGGAGAAGGGAGAGGTGATGGCGGTGGAAGGGCCTGGGAAGGTTCTGAAAGTTGTCAACCTCGATGAACCGCGCGCCCAAGTTCACCTTAGACATGTGGGCGGCGAGCAGGAGCAGCAGTGGTACCTGAACTCCGGAGCCAGCAACCACATGACGGGCTCCAAGGCAGCCTTCTCTGAGCTCGACGACAATGTGACCGGCACAGTGAAGTTCGGTGAAGGCTTAAGGGTGGTGATCCAAGGGCGCGGCGCCATCATCTTCAGGTGCTAGAATGGCGAGCACCATGTGCTAATGGATGTATATTACATTCTGCAGCTACGTTCAACCATCATCAGCATTGGCCAGCGGGATGAGTACGACAGCGAGGTACTGATGAAGGACAACGTCCTCAGGATCAGGGACCGGGAGCAGCGACTTCTTGTCAAGGTGAAGAGGTCCTAGAACTGGCTGTAGCTGCTCGACCTCAAGGTGGAGCAGCCCATCTACTTGGCTGCACGGCGCATGGAGGAGTCATGGCTGTGGCATGCCTAGTATGGACATCTCAGCTTTGACACTCTTGGTCGGCTAGAGAAGATGGTGACTAGGCTGCCTCACATCGAGCACGTAGGTGAGCTATATGACAGCTGCTTGGCCAAGAAGAAAAGAAGGCTATCGTTCCCAAAGACGGTGAAGTACTACGCGACAGAGACCCTCGAGCTGGTCCATGGTGACCTTTGTGGTCTGATCACGCCAGTGATGCCCGGCGGGCGCAAGTACTTCATCTTGCTGGTGGATGACTGCAGCCGATAGATGTGGCTACAGCTTCTGACTAGCAAGACCGAGACGGCGAAGGTAATCAAGAAGTTCAAGGCACGCGCAGAGGCGGAGAGCGGCAAGAAGCTACATGTGCTGCGGACTAATCGCGGTGACGAATTAACATCGGTGGAGTTCGCTGCGTATTGCGCGGATCAGGGTGTGGTGCGACACCACACTGCACCATACTCACCACAGCAGAATGGCGGGGTGGAGCAGTGGAACCAGACAGTGGTCGGCATGGCTCAATCCATGATGAAGGCCAGGAGCATGCCAGCAAGGTTTTAGGGTGAGGCGGTGACCATGGTGGTGTTCATCTTCAACCGCGCACCCACCAAGGCCCTAAAGGGCAAGACATCGTTCGAGGCTTGGCATGGATGCAAGCCGAATGTGTCCTTCCTTAGGACATTTGGCTGCGTCGGCCATGTGAAGAACACCAAGCCTCACTAAAAGCTCTAGTTTGGTTTTGGTGAATTGATGAAACCCTAAGTGCTAACCTAGTTTATCAAGTGATCATGAGATAGGTAGCACATTCCAAGTGGTGAAGCAAATGAAGATCATGACATGATGATGGTGATACCATGGTGATGATCAAGTGCTTGGACTTGAAAAGAAGGAGAAAAACAAAAGGCTCAAGGCAAATGTATAAATAGTAGGAGTTATTTTATTTTGGTGATCAAGACACTTAGAGAGTGTGATCACATTTAGGTTCGATAGCCATACTATTAAGAGAGGTGAAACTCATATTGGAATGCGGTTATAAAAGTGCCACTAGATGCTCTAACTCATTGCATATGCATTTAGGATCTAGTGGAGTGCTAACACCCTTGAAAATGTTTGTGAAAATATGCTAACACATGTGCACAAGGTGATACACTTGGTGGTTGGCACATTTGAGCAAGGGTTAGGAACTTCACCGGCGGAGTGTTCACTCGTAGAGTGTGGACAGTCCGACGGCGCCACCGGCGCCCTAGATAGAAAAGATGGAGGTCACTGTAAGTGACTGGATGCTGGTCTCTGAAGGACTGGCACATCCGGTCAGTAGCAGCAGAAAAAGCGTAGCATCGGTCATCGACCAGACGCTGGCGCTGAAATAATCGGATGCTAGCTGGCTGCGTCCGGTCACACTGACATGGTCGCGCATAGAGGAGTCGTCGAGTGACCGAACGCCAGGTGTGTTCGATCGAGCATGACCGGACGCGTCCGGTCGTGAAAAGTCGTCTCTGGATACTTACTAGAAATGACCGGATGTTGAGGTTCAGCGCCCGGTCACTTTGAGTTGTTGTGTCCGGTCATCACTTGACCGTTGAGATCGAGTGATCAACATTTGAAGAGAGGGGACACGTGGCATGCATCGCGTGACCGGACGCTGAGGTCCAACGTCCGGTCAATATAACCGGAGCGTCCGGTCACCCCGTGTTGTGCCCAGTGAAGGGGTATAACGGCTCTATTTCATGGGGGCTTCTATTTAAGCCCCATGGCCAGCTCAAGCTCACTCTCTTGGCCATTTCTATTGACATAGCAACCTTGTGAGCTTAGCCAAAGCTCTCCCACTCATCTCCATCATTGATTCATCATCTTTGTAAGATTGGGAGAGAATCTAAGTGCATTGCTTGAGTGTTTCCATCTAGAGACACTTGGTGTTCATGTTTCGCTGCAAGATTCACTTGTTACTCTTGGTGGTTGCCGCCACCTAGATGGCTTGGAGTAGCGAGGATTGTTGAGCGGAGGTTGGTGATTGTCTCCGGCTCCTATCATGGTGATTGTGAGGGGTTTTTAACCTTTCCCTAGCAGAGAGCCAAAAGATACTCTAGTGGATTGCTCGTAGCTTATGTGATCATCATCTTGTGTTGGTTGTACGGCACCCTATTGAGGGTTTGGCGTGTGATGCCAATTAGCGCGTGAAACTCCAAGTGAGTGAATCGCCACAACGAGGAGTAGCTTGCTGGCAAGCATGTGAACCTCGATAAAAATCATTGTGTTCACCATTTGATTCTGAGGTGATTGGTTTTCATTGGTATTCATCCTTATGATTGATTGGTTTACTCCTCGACACGGCGGTATAACTATCTCACTCACTATCTACATTACCGCAAACTAGTTGTCAAGCTCTTTAGTGAATCTAGTTGTGAGAGCTTGTTAGTTTGGTTAGTGTGACTCTTTAGTTAGCCTTTTGAGAGAACACTAACTTAATGTAGTGACATAGTTATTGTGTGGATTGAAACTACATAAACTAGAATTGTGGTAGGTGGCTTACATTTTTAGTAGGCTAGCGCAACACTCGCTTTGCCTCA
Organism: Miscanthus floridulus; assembly: GCF_019320115.1. Lineage (NCBI taxonomy): Eukaryota > Viridiplantae > Streptophyta > Magnoliopsida > Poales > Poaceae > Miscanthus > Miscanthus floridulus. The sequence goes on along the minus strand of NC_089587.1, from coordinate 98,213,850 downwards.
TAATTGTCTAACTAGTTTGTTAAGTGTTGTTGTAGAAATTTTTTAATAGGCTATTCACCCCCCCCCTCTAGCCATTAGGACCTTTCACTCACCTCGGCAAGCTAGAAGATAGGAGCACATCGATGGTGCTCCTAGGCTACGCGGAAGGTACCAAGGCGTACTGGCTCTACAACCCACGTGGAGGCAAGGTGGTTGTCTCGCGTGATGTGATGTTCGATGAGAAGGCAGCCTGGGACTGGGACAGTCCGGGCATGGGGGAAGCTAGTGGTTTCACCAGCAGTTTCGTCATCGAGCACTTGGTCATCCACGGTGGTGGATGTCACAGAACCATCCAATTTATAAGAGCACAAGTACAATAGCAATCACTGAAGCGATCAAACCATTATACTTGAGCCCATATAAACCCAATAGTATAATAAAATTGCAAAGGATCTCAAACAACCAACATACAAACCAAGATAATAGAGATTCAACATAACAAGTCACATGTTACATCACCATTCACAAATATTTCTCATACATCAGAGTTCAAATAATTATTACAAACCAAGTTTGAAAGTAGCGGAAGCAAAGTAGTTTAACATCGACATCACACATAGTTTAATACAAAGCCAGTTTCATAGTCATCTCCAACCAAAAACACAAGGGGGAGATGATAAACAGAATGCCCAATGCCCATGGTCCTAGTCCTCATCCACTGTAGGAGCAAAGCAGTTCTTGCAGTAGCCGTGATACATAACGTTATCTACAACAATGGGAATAAAACCTTGAGTATGAGAAGGTACTCAGCTAGACTTACCCGTCCAGCTAATATACTAAGAGACCAAGGAGTATGCAAGGCTTTATAAGTAGAGCTGATAGACATTATTTGCATAAAAAGCATAAGTTATCCAATATCTCTTTAATTGTGAATCACCAATTATTAATGCTACCTCATACTACATTAACACTATCCTATGCCAAACATGTTGGTACCATCAAGTCATCATAATAATAACCATATCTAGTTGAATTCTTGCATAATCTCATAACCAACATTTCCATCATTTACTACGATGAAGTGTACTCAAGTCAAGTTCTCACTATCCGGGAGAGACAGTAATTCGAATCGATTTCTACCTAGCTGGCGAATTATTCCTAACACACACCCATACTTCCCCCATTGGGGTCACATCAGGTCACCTTTGGGACAACTCAAGTACAATCGCAGGTAGGACCAGCACCACACCCTTAAAGATACAACCAATCTGCCAAGGGGGCTCAGGACTCTAACCCGCCCTTGGCTTACGTAATTGGCTCTCTACACATCCTTACCATCTCTAGGGTGCGCACTTTAACTGCTCATGTCCCTGACCTGAGTTGAGCTACTCGGCTTCGTGGTCGGAATGACTTATCTAGACAACTATGTGAGAGACATGCGTTCAACATGACAAGATGACCTCCAACGTCTGGTCCTTAAACGATACAGGTGGAATCACTATGATACCACAACATAAGACTCTGCTCGGTCTCCATTTATTCAACAGTACCAGGTTATGTTCTACGATAGCACAATATAGCCAACCATGACCAAGTTATCACCTATAGTTCGTAGGTGACAGGAAATCACCCGACTTCTAGTGGTCTAAGCATAGATAAGCATGATAAGTATTCCTAGACTTAAATAGGATTCATGGTAGATATTTCTGGTCTAGGAAGGTAATATGCAATAGGTGTTTCCAAACAACTCCTATCATATAATGCATCAATACGAGTAACTTTGGTGATATTAATAAAATAGGGAGACTTATAATGCTCCAGGGCTTGCTTTTCATGAACATTGCAGGCTGATGATCAAGGCACTCCAGGAGATGATCAACCTTAGGCTCGCCTTCTCCAAGAACCTCCTAGTGCTGTACTTCCTGACCATCCTCTTGCGGATCGTCATCGAGCTCCACCAGCGTGATTTCCTCGGTTGCACCTATTGCATGCATATGCATAAGTCTCATGAATGCATAAGAAGGATCATAGATGATGTGATAGGGGAATGTACATGCTATGACAATGAGGTTAAGTAGCACCATGATAACAATTGCTAACTCCATGCTAACTGAGTAGATGCATATCTCTTCTCTATCTACTTACAAATTTCACACAAGGCAATGTCTAAGCTACACATAGTAGTTACAAGTTTACATCATAACTGAAGTTGTACTTATCCAAATGCTGTGATCTTGTACTATCTAGAAATATTATAAAATTTTTAACAACTCTTATTTAATCATCAAAAACTAATTCACAATCTATCCTAACCAAAACAGGTAATCTATCCAGTGCTGTCCAGAAATTCCAAAGAACAAGCATTTCGGGAGACTAAATTAAAATATCTATAACTCCTAAACCCTTTGGACTATTGGCCTAAAATTTTAACACGAGATAGATGAAGAAGTTCCCTACAACGTTTTTATTAACCATTTCTACAGCAAACATCATTTTGACTAAGCAACATGCCCAACAACAGAATCTGTCCGAAAACACTTCTAAATCGAATTATAAAGCAACAATATTTTTACTGCATATAAGCGTTCCAAATCTGACATCACCAACTATACCAACTGTTCAGTAACATCAAATACACTCAAGAAAATATAATGGTCAAGCCCAATCTATTCATTTAAATGCCTTTATTAATTTAATTAGATAATTAGGGGAAATAACAAACATATACCAAATGTGCACAATAAATTCCCAGAAAATTACAGTGGCTTCCAAGTTCTACCAGTAGACTACTATAAAAATTTCATACCATGTGAACATGTATAACATCCTCTACAAAAATGACAAGCTAGCAAGGCCTATTTTAGTAAAAATAGTTAACCCTATAGAAAAGTGTCAAACAGCAGATCATATATTTTTCCTAGCTTCATATTAGTACCATACTACTATATAAAATTTGCATATCAATATGTTACATATTTTTCTCCTTACAATTTTCCTCAAAAAATACCATTTATTATTAGATAAATAGAAAGACCCTACTTCAATCAAGTTTACAGCAAGTTTATTATTTTTCCTTGCTAGAGCATGTCAACATAAGACCACAAAATTGGAATCACAATTTGATGAGTTTTCTAGCTCAAGATATATAATTTATATGATTGTAAACATTCAAAAAGCACTTATTTAACTATATTTTAATCACCAAGAAAAATACCAGAACTGTACATTTCATATTTTTATAAAACACTACACTTCATGAGGATTACAACAAAATTTGGTTCACAAGAATTGGACATCTAGAACTCCACTTATGATTTTTCAAAGTTGACATACAAATCTAAATAAATGAACCAGCTTCTAAACCTAAGCCGCTGACAGCTGGGACCCCGAGTCAGACGGGCCCGTGCGTCAATGACACCAAAATAGAGAACCGATGCTGACTAGCTGGAGTTCACCGACAACGAGCTCTCCCGCAACGGCACCAGCACCACAGTGATCCCTAAGACCTTACGCACACACTAGGGTAGCTAGTTGGACTGATTGTTGGAGCTAAGGACGACGGCGGCGCTCATGGCGGCACGACGGACGCGGTCGACGGTGAGGCGCCGGAGCTGGCTGAGACATCTCGATCTAGGGTTTCGCCAAGCTTCTATATCCTACGGTGATTCTAGTGCACCCACAATCATGATGAATGGTGGTCGGAGGCGGTCCGGCCACGGGTGGCGTGGCACGGCGGCGAAACACCGGTGAGGACCGTGCGCTGCAAGCTTGCAAGGCTAGTGCGGTGAGGCGGTAGAAGCACGACGGAGCTATGGTAGTGGTGGAGGAGTGACGCAGGCGCAATGCGAGGCCGAGCGGCCGGCAAGGCGACAGCGGCGCTGCGCTGCTGCGCAAAGTCAAAGGAAGAGGCAAGGAGGGGAAATGAGAGCACGGGAGTGACGGGCGAGCACAGGGCGTGTTAGTGCGCGTCGTGGCCCGACATGGCCTGACTGGCCGGGCCATCAGTGATGTACGGCCTCCACGCAGTGGCCAGGACTTGTATCGGTCAGCCACTAATGGCCAGGCCGAACAGGCCATTAGAGCCAGCGCCCGAGCCTAACAGCGTGATTTGACGACGTTCAAACTCCTAATCCACGGCACATTAGCGAAATCTTCCTTAACCAAAGTTGTAGCCCTATATACCATCTCCAATTTCTCTTAAATGATCAAGGTCTAATTCTCAACAAATAAGGAGTAAAATCATCACAAAGTCAGCTCAGCGAAACCGTAAACCAGAAATGACTTAGAAAATTTCTAAGTGTTGAAAACTTGTGTTTTACTAATTTTTGTGAGCTCAAAATGACCAAGCTATGCACTGAATTAGCTCATGATCCAAAAATAAAAGTTGTTTCTCTACTCAAATACTACAACTTTGCTTAAGGGTGCTTTGCCATGCAAAGACTCTATGACATAGTTCAACCTTGGTCAAACATACCACTTTAAATTGATGACTTACACAATAACTAGGACTTAGAGACCAAACTAGCCTTGGCCATGAATACCAAAGTTATTCCATGTGATATTATAAACATGTTTAAGGTACTCCTAAGGTTCCACACATATTTCATACATTGGTTACAAGGAAACCTTAGCATAAGTAAGGCAATTAAGTAACAATACATGCAATATAAGCCAACATAGATAGAATACATGATATGCTTATGCTCATGAATGCTCAATGATGCTTGTGCTCATGCAATGTCAAGGTTAAATGCATGCTTAACACCTAGGGTGTTACAACCCTTCCCCCCTAACAGAAATCTTGTCCTGAGATTGCATGACCTACCATTCCTCGTAGAAACTCGGATAAACCTCACGTTTCCACGTAGCGTCTTGCTCACTATGATTATTCCAAATCACCTTGTAGAACTTAATGACTTTGCTATGAGTCACTCTTTCCATTTCTTCAAGCACTTGAATTGGTCTTTCTTCATAGGTCAAATCCGACTGAATCTTGATACTAGTGGGTTCAATAGCTTCTTCGGGCACACGAAGGCATTTCTTGAGTTGGGAGACATGAAAAACACTAAATATAGCTTTCATTTCTAGAGATAACTAGAGTTTGTAGGCTACTGGTCCTTTGTGTGCAATGATCTGGTATGGTCCAATATACCTAGGAGCAAGTTTTCGCTTAACTCCAAATCTTTGTACTCTTCTCATTGGAAATACCTTTAGATACACATAATCTCCAACTTGGAACACAATAGGACTTCGCCTCTTATCTGCATAACTCTTTTGTCTTGATTGAGTGGCTTCTATATGTTGTCAAATAATTTGAACTCATTCTTTAGCTTCTTTGACAAAGTTAATCCTATAATATCTTCTTTCACCAGGCTGAATCCAATTCAGAGGGGTCCTACACTTGCAACCATATAAAGCTTCAAACGGAACCATCTTGATACTCTCTTGATAACTATTATTGTAGGAGAATTCAACCAAAGGTAACCAATCCTCCCATGAACCATTGGAAGAAATCACACATGCTCTCAACATATCTTCCAAGATCTGATTCACATGTTTAGTTTGACCTACGGTCTGGGGGTGATAAGTAGAGTTGCGAATCAATATGGTACCTAAGTACTTGTGTAGGTGTTCCCAAAAGTGATTAACAAATTGGGGCCCTCGATTTGATACAATACTCTTAGGTACTCCATGCAATCTGACAATTTGTTCAATGTATAGCTTTGCACATTGATGAGGTCGATACTTAACATTGACAGGAATAAAATGTGCAGACTTGGTGAGACGGTCAATAATTACCCATATAGAATCATGACCCTTTTGGGTGTTCGGAAGTCCGACAATGAAATCCATACTAATGTCCTCCCATTTCCAACTTGGAATGGACAGTGGCTGAAGTAACCCTGCTGGTTTCATATGAATGGCCTTAAATCGGCAATAGTTATCACATCTAGCAACGTATGCCGCAATTTCCTTTTTCATTTTTGTCCACCAAAATCTAGTCTTCAAATTTTGGTACATCTTGCTGCTACCTGGGTGAATGGATAGCTTGGAAGAATGAGCTTCCTCTAGGATTTGGTTTCTCAACTCCCTATCCTTTGGCACTACAAGTCGATCTTTAAACCACAGAACACCATTCTCATCCAATCGAAAATGCTTACTTTCTTCTTCTTTCATCTTTCTCTTGATATGGAATATACCAACATCAGTCTTTTGGAGCTCACTGATCTTTGACTCTAGAGAACAACTAACAGTGATATTGTGTAGGACTGCCAGATGCAATAAGTTGAAACCATCTTCCAACAAAGAATTACCATGATACTTCCAACTTAAGGCATCGACAACCACATTGGCCTTTCCTAGATGATAATGCACTTCTAGGTTGTAATCCTTGATCAATTCTAACCATCTGCGCTGCCTCATGTTCAACTCAGGTTGAGTGAAAATGTACTTAAGGCTCTTGTGATCGGTGTAGATATGGCAAACATTACCAAGTAGGTAATGTCTCCAAATTTTTAGAGCATGGACAACTACTGCAAGCTCTAAATCATGTGTTGGATAGTTGACTTCATGCTTTCTCAACTGGTGCGAGGCATAAGCAATGACTCAGCCTTCCTGCATTAAAACACACCCTAAACCAGTACCTGAGTCATCACAAAATACATCAAACGGTTTCTCAATGTCAGGCTATGCCAAAACAGGAGCAGTAGTTAGCAAAGTCCGCAAAGTGTGAAAAGCTATTTCACACTCTGGTGTCCACACAAACTTCTCATCCTTCTAAAGTAACCTCATCATAGGCTTGGATATCTTGGAGAAATCTGGGATAAACTGACGATAGTATCCAGCTAAACCAAGAAAACTTCGAACTTCATGCACTGAGGTTGGGGCTTTCCAATCCATCACTTCTTGCACTTTGGATGGGTCTACAGAAATTCCATCCTCCTATAATATGTGACCTAGGAAAGCTACCTTCTTCAACCAAAACTAACATTTACTAAACTTTGCATACAACTTATGCTCTCTTAGTCTCGACAATACCACTCTCAAGTGCTCTTCATGTTCTTCTGCTGTCTCAGAATAAATCAAGATATCATCGATGAACACAACCATAAACTTGTCAAGTTCAGGCATGAACACAGAGTTCATCAAGTACATGAAGTAGGCAGGAGCATTGGTCAATCCAAAGGACATGACTAAATACTCATAAAGGCCATACCTAGTGGAAAAAGTCATCTTAGGTACGTCTTCCGGTGTAATCTTGATTTGGTGGTAACCTGACCTCAAATCAATCTTAGAGAACACTTTTGCTTTTGCCAATTGATCAAACAAGATATCAATGTGAGGCAAAGGATACTTGTTCTTGGTAGTAACAACATTGAGTGGTCGATAGTCCACACACATCCACAAAGACGTGTCCTTCTTCTTCACAAATATGGCTAGACAACCCCATGGTAACGAACTGGGGCGAATGAGACCCTTCTCTAACAGTTCATGCAATTGAGTCTTCAATTCTGCTAACTCATTAGGAGGCATTCTATATGGTCTTTGAGAAATAGGTGCGGTACTAGGTAACAATTCTATCTTGAACTCTGAAAGGATCTAGATGCCTAAGAGGGGGGGTGAATTGGGCTAATTCTAAATTTCTTTGCAATAATTAAATCCTATGGTTAGCCCAATTAACCCCTTGTGCCTAGAAAGTGTTTCTAATTGTTCTACCGCATAAAAGACTTGCAACCTAAGTTCCAATCCTACTCTAGCATGGTAATTCTATGAATGTAAAGATAAGAATTGAATTGCTCAAAGTAAGTGCTCAAAGTAAATGCTCAAAGTAAATAGAGAAGGAGGAACGCGACGATGTTTTGCCGAGGTATTGGAGAGTCGCCACTCCCCACTAGTCCTCGTTGGAGCACCCGTGCAAGGGTGTAGCTCCCCTTTGATCCGTGCAAGGATCAAGTGCTCTCTACAGGTTGATTCTTTGATACTCCATCGCGGTGAATCACCCATAACTGCTCACAACTTGAGTTGGGTCATCCGCAAGCTCTCTGGATGATCACCAAGCTCCCAATCACCACCAAGCCGTCTAGGTGATGGCGATCACCAAGAGTAACAAGCATGAACTCTCACTTGACCATGACAAGCCAAATGAGAATAGTGGATGCACACTTTGCTACTCTTGATCTTCACTAATGAGGGCTCTCTTTGGGATTCTCAAATCTCAATCACCTCACTAGGACCTTGCTCTTCTTAGCACTCACAAACATGTTTCTCAGCTGTTGGAATGAGCAAAAGTACCCCCACACACGAGCAGAGGTTGTATTTATAACACCGACTGAAAAACAAACCGTTATGTGCCTCTGCGGGGTGACCGGACGCTCCGGTCATGTTGACCGGACGCTCCGGTCAGTACACCCCGAACTCCAGTGGTTAAGTGTTGACTAGATGCCCGATCACATTTTCCCCTCACTGGAACCTTACTAATGTTGACCAGGCGTTGGACCTCTAGATTCCGGTCACTTGCTGAGCAGCGTCCGGCCAGTAGCTAGAACCTGATCAGCGTCCAGTCAGCATTGATCGGACGCGTCCGATTAGGATTCTCCCTCTGTGGGACCTTACTAGAGTCGACCGGACGCTGGCCGTCAGCGTCCGGTGACCTGACCTCACAGCATCCGGTCACTTCTAGATGCTTTCACCTTGGTCAAATGAACTGATCAGACCCTGAGCCAGCGTCCGGTTAGTATTTGACCCTGCATTCACTTCCAACTCTCAATCATATGTGAATGAAGTTTGCTCCATTGGATCAAAGGGTTGTTGTGGAGCTACCTAGTGCTAGTTTGAACAAGTGTGCACCGCACCTAACTCACTAGACTCACCTAGGTCAAGCTACCCATTCATACCCCCCTTAATAGTACAGCCAAAGGAAAAACGAAGTCCTAAACTACTCTAAGTGTCTCTCCAACTCCAATCGACACTTAGAACTAGTCCATCCTTAACCTTGTCGTCCATCCTTTGGAAACCAAAACAATTTCCATCATAGGGGCATGACAACCTTGATTGCCCAATCAATCTCCATTACCGTGACCTGCAAAACACACATTAGTCACAGTAATCACATATTGTCATTAATCACCAAAACCCAACTAAGGGCCTAGATGCTTTCAATCTTCCCCTTTTTAGTGATTGATGACAATACTACCTCGAGTATGTGAAAGAGATGAGGTTTTTAACATGCTTGGTTCATATAAGCTTTTGGCAATAAGAACAAAAGTGTTAGACAAGCTTATATGACCCAAGCCAACATGATGTACTCAAAAGATATGAAATAAGCATGAGTACAAGTAATGAAACTCATTTGCATCGGAGTAAAACACAGAAGCAAAGGCAAATGAGCAAAGCACAAGTGATATGACATATAAAGAATTCAAAGTAGAGAGCACACATGTCATATATCACGATCACGTAGATATCACTATCACATAAAAATAGTAGTAAACATGAATGCATAATGTATCACACACACAAATGCATAATAGTGTATCTCACATATAAAAACTCCAAATGTAATAGATAAGCTAATATAATAACTAAACTCCCCCTAGATATGTAGCTCCCCCTAAGCCTAACATACTCAAACCCTCTCCCCCTTTGGCGTCAAACACCAAAACCTAAGGGTCGGTCGGCGAGGCTACAGCGGACAAGCCAGGCACTGAGGTACGAGGAGCGAGGTGAAACTGGGTGCCATCATCATTTGATCTAGAGCTCTGAGTAGTCTAACCCTCTGTAGCTGGTAGTGATGCTAAAGCAGTCTAGGTCAGATCAGGAACTGGTGCTGCTGTAGGCTATGCTAGTATAACTAAAGCAGCCGGCTCTAATGATGCCACTGAGGAGGGGAGTGTCTCTGTAGTCGCTGTGATAGGTGCAGCCGTACAAGGACCTAGAACATGTAGGTATGGAGGAGTGGGCTGCCCTATCAACTCACTAAAGGAGGCACCAAGACTCCTGGAGACTGAAGTGTCTAGCACTAGCAGCAACGACGTCTGTGCCGGTGTGAAGCCCGTCTAAAGTGGTGTGAACTACGAGGCTACCACTGGCGAAGCGAACCACTAGGACACCTGCTCTGTTGGTGAAGCATACTGTGCTGGTGGTTGTCCCTGACTTTGAAGCCCACTAGGCTGTAACGCTGGAGTCATCGAGGTGGTGGCAGGCTGACCAAGCTAGGGCGAAGCCTGTGGCGGTGGGGCCCCAATCGCTGTCACTACATGCTGCATGAATCTGAGAAGCTGCTGCTACATGAGGATCTACTACTGCTGTAGAGCATGTGTCTGCTGCTGAATAACTAGCTGTTGTCGCTAGAACTCATCTTGCCAAGTCTAGAACTGAGCAAATGTAGCAGCTATCTCCTGAGCCTATTGTGCCTGGTCCTGCCTCATCTTCTCAAGTATAGCAAGAAGAGCAGGGTCTGTCTATAGGGCAGGTGGTGCTGAACTAGAGCTATCAGCCTCAGCATCATGTCATCATGGAGGCATCTGAGGAATAGGCTTGTAGTCATCATCAGAACTATCACTGGGCTCGCTCGTGACCACCCCCTCCTACTGAGCAAGCTGCTCCTCCTCTATAGCTGCAATACACCTGATAATATCATCTTGCTAGGCTGCAGACTCTAGCACCTCTGGGTGATGGCGTGGCTAGCTAGGTGCCTGTGGTGTACCATGGCAGATCATCTGAGTTAGGTTATAAGCAGGAAACTCTGTAGTGGCATCACTGTACTTAGCTAGCATCTCAAGCGACCTAACTGTAACTGCTCTATGGATAAGGAATGTGACCCAGTGAGCATAGGGTAGCTACCTATGACCTCTAAAGCCCTCAGCTATAGTGTCCTCCATCTCTGATAGAAGAAGATCCTAAATATCAAAAACTGTCTGCTGCATCAAAGAGTTGAGAAGCCATAGCTGTATATGAGTCAACCCCTCTCTATATCCCATCCATAGAAGTAAAGTCCTCCTCATGATAGCCTCAATCACGCGAGCAGTGGGAGTGAGATCACTAGGGTTCCTCCGCAACCCCTCGCCAAAGGGCTATATGAAAACAGTGATGAACCAAGTCCATAGGGGGCACCATACCACCATGAGGGCATTTGGGGGTGTGGTCTATCCATAGCACACCTCATGAAGCCTGACTGGCTGCTCCTAAAGCCTAAGAATCTCCCTGACCCTAGTGCTCGTCAGTCGATAGTCTCTGCCTCTGAATGCAAAGTGTATGAACCTATGCTGTGGGTCAATCCAGAGAGTAGCATAAAACTATCGAACCCAAGATGGGACATATAGCCCTATCCACCCAATAAGATCTGTCAGCCCTGGTAAATAGGATAGGTATGGACGAATGTGCTCTCTAGCTACTGCTACTATAGACTCTATGTTGCACACTCTCTGTAATCTGAAGACTGCTCCACTATTGAGATAGGCATTATAGAAGTCCTCCTGCAGGGGTGTATAGAATCCCTCTAATGCTCTCTCATCTCTCCTAGGTGGAAACCACACCTCAAAGTCCACGAACCTTAGCTACTGCACCTACTTGGCCATGGTGGCCCTCAGGTCAAGATGGGTCACTAGAGGCGGACCCTGTGGTCGAGGCGGTGGACAAGAACCCCTCCTCTGAGTGTCTACCCTCGGCGTGACTGGCACACAGGTATGACCAGAGCGGCATAACTGTGGCTGTGGTGCCGGCTCTGTCTCCTTGGCCTGCTTGGCCTACTCACCCTCCTGAGACTATTGTGCTAGCTGTGGCTCCTGAGTCTGCTCTGCTACCTATGGCTACTGCTGTGGCTCCCCCTAAGGCTAAACCTCATCAATGGCAACACATCGTCCTCCAATCATGAGAGTCCCAGCTGGACCACCATGAAGGTGCTCAACTCGCTCAAGTGAAGCCCTCGCCTTTGGTGAAAGCTGATCAGCAATCCGGACTCCACTGCGAGTGCCTCCTCTCTCAGCACGCTTTGCGGCCTCAGCAACTACGGTGGCTCTCGCTGTATCTGTATTTGGATACTTGTGCTTCCTTATAGCCAACTTCTTTGTTACCTTGCCTTTCGGATCTACAGGCTAGCGAGGTAGGGGCCTCGGATCCTCATCACCAGGACCACCTCTAACATTCTTCATACAAGCCATCGGATGGATCAAAGAAGAATCAACTGCCCCTGACAAAGATCAACTATCACTTTCGAGGCTTGGCCTCGTTCCGTACTCACAAGCTTGGCCCCGAGTTAACTAACAACTTCCACTGACACCTCAACGGAACCAGCTCGCTGTATGATGGAATAGACAGGATATACAAATAATTACAATATATCTAATAGATACAAAACCCTAGGAAGCAAGCAATTTAGGTACAAAATTGAAACGTAGGCTTGCTACCTTACAAACTGGCAAAACGGCGAGAAGAGGAACGGATCAGGGGACCACCGAATTGGCTAGGGTTAGGGTTCTGACTCGACGAACTATGGTGACCGAGCAATGCAATGCAGGGAAGTGGTTGAGGTGTTGAAGCAGGGCTGGGCCAAAGTAGAGCTAGGGCACGGCATGGGTGAAGTTGTGGCTTAGCAAGGCAACACTAGAGCATGGTAGGCACGCAGGAGAGGATGGCATGGTGGCGCGAGCTTGCTTGGCAGCGTTGGTGCGAGGTTTGCAGCGGCGCACGGGCATAGGGAGGCTCACGGTGTGGTGGCATAGCAGGGAGGCACACGGGCGATGCTGGCGTAGGGAGACACTGGAGACGGTGGCGCGGGCGCATGAGGTGAGCGGCGGTGAGGTGGTGCATGGGCGTGCGGTGCTAAGGCACGGGCTTGCTCAGCGGCTAGGGCATGGCACTCGGGACAGCAATGTCGACGGATAGGTTAGGTCAAAACACACCGCTAAGATTAAATAAGGTGGCCCCCAGCGGATTAGAAAAGGAAATGGAGAAAGAAACCTGATGCTGCACATTTTCTACTGACCGGACGCTCTGGTGGCAGCGACCGGACACTGCCACCCAGCGTGCGGTTGATTCTAGAGAGGTCCAATTCCTCTAGAATCATGACCGGACGAGTCCGGTGGACACCAACCGGACGTAGCCAGAGTCCGATCAATACAGCCTTCGTCTTCTCCACACGACCGGAAGCTGAAAGCCTTCTGACTAGACACTGAGAGCCAGAGTCTGGTCACTCCTTCATAGCAAGTTCACCTCCTGTGAACTGACCGGACGCTAGACTCTAGAGTCCGGTGCAGCGTTCGGTCACTCTTTCTTCAGCAAATCTTCAAAGTCCTTCGTGCTGCCTGTTCCCAATCAAGTCCCAACTCAAATAAGATCCAAATAAAGACCAATTGGGACTGATGTGAGTGACATCTCTCAAACCCTCAAGTTTTTCAAAATATTTTGCCTTAGGATATAATTCTTTTTAAGAAAATAGACAATAAGAGGGCAATTTGAAGACAAACGACAAAACAACATTCATGCATATGCAATGCAATACTTGTAAGTAAATCTAGTTGCTTGTCAAGTTTGATCCAAGGTTAAGCTTCTTCACACATTTTTCAGCGGTTATCTTAACCATGTTAGACAAGCCCCTATATACATTACAAAACATTAAACATGTTGTATATTACAATTCAATGCAAGGAACAACACAAGCTCAATTTTTAGTGAAGTTAATAAAATCAAGCACATTGAGCTCATTCTGCAATCTACAAAATGTTGCCTCATCTAGCGGTTTAGGGAAGATATCCGCCAATTGATCCTCGGTCCTTACACCTTCTAGTGATATATTATTTTTAGCAACATGATCTCTAAGAAAGTGATGGTGAATATCTATGTGCTTGGTGCGACAGTGTTGAACCGGATTATTTGCAAGTTTTACTACACTTTCATTGTCGCACAAAAGAGGTACTTTATCTAGAACTACACCATAATCTAGCAAAGTTTGTTTCATGTAGAGTATTTGTGCACAACAAGCACCCGCGTCAATATATTTTGCTTCGGCGGTGGACAAAGCCACACTATTTTGTTTCTTAGAGGACCAAGACACAAGTGATCTACCAAGCAAATGGCACCCTCCGGACATGCTCTTTCTATCAACTTTGCAACCAGCATAATCCAAATCGGAATAGCCAACTAATTTAAAAATAGCTCCTTTAGGATACCAAAGGCCAATGCTTGGTGTGTGCTTAAGATACCTAAGGATTCTTTTTATGGCAATTAAATGAGTTTCCTTAGGATTAGCTTGAAATCTAGCACACATACACACACTAAACATGATGTTGGGCCTAGATGCGGTCAAATATAACAAGCTACCAATCATAGAGCAGTAGAGAGTTTGATCAACTGGGTTACCTCCCTCATCTAGGTCGAGATGTCCATTAGTTGGCATTGGTGTCTTGATTATCTTACATTCATCCATCTTGAATCTCTTGAGAAGATCATTAGTATATTTCTCTTGAGAGATGAAAATCCCTTCTCTTATTTGCTTGACTTGAAAACCAAGAAAGAATGTAAGCTCTCTAATCATTGACATCTCGAACTCTTTCGACATCAATTCACCAAATTCTTTGCATGAATCTTTATTTGATGATCCAAAGATGATGTCATCAACATACACTTGACAAATGAAGATATGCCCATCAAGCTTCTTGGTGAATAGTGTGGTGTCAACCTTCCCAATGGTGAAGCCCTTCTCAATGAGGAAGTCTCGAAGGTGCTCATACCAAGCTCTTGGAGCTTGCTTAAGCCCATATAATGCCTTGGACAACCTATAAACATGATTAGGATATCTAGGGTCTTCAAACCTAGGAGGTTGATCAACATAGACTAGTTCATTGATAAAGCCATTTAAAAATGCACTTTTCACATCCATTTGATAAAGTTTTATTTCATGATGTGATGCATATGCAAGGAAGATACGGATGGCTTCTAATCTTGCAACCGGTGCAAAGGTCTCTCCAAAATCCAAACCTTCAACTTGAGAGAACCCCTTTGCCACTAGTCTTGCCTTGTTCCTCACAACAACACCTTGATCATCTTGCTTGTTTCGGAACACCCACTTTGTTCCAATGACTCTTGCACCTTTTGGCCGCTCTTCAAGAGTCCAAACTTCATTGCGGGTGAAGTTGTTCAACTCTTCATGCATTGCATTTATCCAATCTGGATGTTGAAGAGCTTCTTCTACCTTAGTAGGCTCAAAGCAAGAGACAAAAGAGATGAGCAATAAATGAAGCAAATTTTTGAGATCGAGTCATTACACCCTTTGATGGACTCCCTATGATGAGATCTTGTGGATGATCTTGAAGTAGAGGTGTATTTCTTCTATTGACCACTTGAGGGGGAGGTTGTGGAGCATCAACATCTTGTGCTTATACCACCATTTGTTCATGGGAGACATGAGTATCTTCATTTTCTACTCTCCCATCTTTTTCACCATCTTGTGGCACACTTGATGAAGAAGGTGGATCAATCACTTGTACATCATCTTCATCATCTTTAGGCTTGATGTCTCCAACCGGAATGTTCTTCATAGTCTCCCTCAATGGTTCATCACCTACATCATCAAGATTCTCATGTGCTCCTTGGGAGCCATTAGATTCATCAAATTCCACATCATATGTTTCTTCAACCAAGCTGGTGGCATGATTAAATATTCTATATGCTTTGGACTTTGATGAGTAACCAACAAGAAAACCAATATCACAACGTCATTAAAACTTCCCTAGGTGTTGCCGCTTCTTGTAGATGTAGCATTTGCAACCAAACACCCTAAAGAAGGAGACTTCTGGCTTCTTCCCATTGAGCAACTTATAAGGTGCCTTGCCAAGGAACTTTTGAAGAAATAGGCGGTTTGATGCATAACATGTGGTGTTGATTGCTTCTTCCCATAGAGCTTTGGCGGTGTTGTACTCATCAAGCATTGTTCTTGCAAGAGTGATCAATGTCCGGTTCTTCCTCTCAACTACACCATTTTGTTGAGGAGTATATGTTGCAGAGACCTCATGTTTGATTCCAACTTCATCACAATAAGCTTCTATGTTTGTGTTGTCAAATTCCTTCCCATTGTCACTTCTTATCTTCTTGAGCTTCACTTCAAATTCATTTTGTGCTCTCTTGGCAAACTTCTTGAAGCAAGATGCAACTTCGGATTTGTCATGAAGGAAGAATACACATGTATACCTTGAATAATCATCAACAATCATAAGACAATAAAGATTTCCTCCCAAACTCTTGTATGTTGTTAGTCCAAATAAATCCATGTGAAGGAGTTATAGCACTCTTGCGGTTGACATGAAAGCTTTGTTGGATGGGTATTTGCAACTTCCTTGCTGGCTTGACATGCACTACAAAGCTTGTCCTTCTCAAACTTCATATCCTTCAACCCTCTCACCAAATCATTCTTCATAAGCTTCTTGAGTGAGGTCATCCCAATATGAGCAAGTCTTTTATGCTATAGCCACCCAAGTGTTGTTTTGGTGAATAGACATGTCTTCAAGTTTGCATCTTCGGAGGTGAAGTCCACTAGATATAGGTTATTGTATCTAAATCCTTTGAATATCACATGATCATCATCCTTCTTGGATACAACAACCTCCTTCTTGGTAAACAAGTATTGGAAGCCAAGATCACACAATTGTCCAACGGATAGCAAGTTGAAACTCAATGAAGCAACATATAGCACATTTGAGATGGAATGATCATTTGATATAGCCACTTTGCCCAATCCTTTGACCTTGCCCTTTGAGTTATCTCCAAATGTGATTCTTTCTTGTCCATCTACTTCTTCATCTAGTGAGGTGAACATACGAGGATCACTGGTCATATGTTGTGTGCAACCACTATCAATAACCCAATGACTTCCACCAGTCTTGTAGTTCACCTACACATAAGAGATCAAGCTTTAGGAACCCAAACTTGTTAAGGGCCCTTCACCTTCTCAACAAGTGACTTTGCAACCCAAATTTTCTTAGGCCTATTCTTGTTGGGAGGACCTAAGAACATCACTTTCATCTTTCCACTAGAATCCTTTTTAAGCATGTAGTGAGCATTGAAGGCAAAAAGGTCTAGCATGCTTGGGCAAGGGTTGTGGTGGTGGAGTTTGGCACTTATGAGCAAAGTGGCCTTCTTGTCCACACTCAAAACATCTCTTTGGCTTTGGCTTGGACTTATGTTGTTGTTGAGCTTGAGCCTTCTTCTCTTGATTTGCCAAGTACCCAATGCCACTTCTATCCATCTTCATGATGGTGTTCATAAGTAGCTCACTTTGAAGATGCTTGCCTCTAGTGAACTTGCTCAATCCAATCTTAAAATTCTCTTTCTCCAACTTAAGCTTCTTATTTTTTTCCTTAAGAGCATCATTGTTCTTCTCTTCCTTGAGCTTCTTGTTTTCTTCTTTGAGCTTCTCATTTTCAAGCATCAACTCACCATCATGATCAAGGGTTTCTAGCACAATGGTGTTGTGGCTTTTGATCTCTTCAAGATCTTTCTTGAGCTTTGCATTGTCATTCTTGAGCTTGACAAACTCATCATAATCATCGGCCTCAACCACTTGCTTGCCCTTGCTACTAGAACTTTGCTCAATGCTCTCAATAATCAAGTCATCACGTGATGTAGCTATATCAATCTTAACAACATCGTTAGTAGCATCATGTGGCTCATTGGATAAGAATTCTTGAGCAATAACAAGAGTATCATGATTAACCTTAAGAGTGGTATATTCTTCTTTTAGCTTGTTGTGGCTAGTGATGAGCTCATTATGTGTCCTCTCAAGTTTATCATGTTTATCTTTAAGCTCTTTCTTAGAAGATTTGAGCTCCTTGAGTTTGGATGATATAGCATCATTTGCTTCTCTAAGCTCAACACTAGCCTTTTCGGCTATATCACATTTTGCTAAAAGTGCATCATTTTTAGCCTCTAGCTTTTCATTCTTAGCTCTAGTTTTTATAATGATCTTAGTGTATTATTTTAGCAATCTAGCAAGATCATCATAAGAAGGTGATTCATATTCATCATCATCACTATCGCTATCATCATCACTACTATCATCATTGTTTGATACCTTGCGATCACCCTTGGCCATAAGGCATAGGTGTGTAGAGGATGATGGTGGTGGTGGCAATGAAGATGATGAAGAGTTGATAACAATTACGGCCACCTTCTCGTTGTCACTATCATCATCGGATGAGGCACTAGATGAATCAATGTCCGTGAGCCAATCACCGAGAATGTATGCCTTTCCACTCTTCTTCTTCTTATGGAAGTCCCTCTTCTTGCCATCTCTCTTCTTGTATGGCTTGTTCTTCTTCTTCTCTTCTTCTTCTTCATTACTTGAGTCATCTTTCTTGCCCTTGTATTTGTTCTTGAACTTGTCTTTCTTGGGCTTAGTGCATTGGTGTGCTCGATGACCAAGTTCTCCACAATTGAAGCAATCCATCTCAGAGATTGGCTTCCTTCTAGAGCTAGTGAAGAACTTCTTCTTCTTGCCATCAAACTTGATGCCACTCTTGTTGAGCTTCTTTAACATCTTGGCGGTCTTCTTCACCATGAGAGCAAGACTTTCATCATCAACTTCATCATCACTTGAGCTCTCATACTCAAGTCTTCCTTTTGCCCTTCTCTTGGCTAGCTTTGAATGCTAAGTCCTTATCTTTCTTCTTGGTAGAGGATGAGCCATCTTGTGGTGTGATGTGCATGTACATCTCATGAGCATTGATCTTTCCCAAGATTTGTGTCGATGTAGCGGTGGAAAGATCATCTTGATGTAGCACGGTCACAATATGCCCATATTTGTCAATAGGGAGGACACTCAAGATCTTTCTTACAACATCGGATGGTTGCATTTGAGTGAGTCCAAGCCCATTGACTTCCTCTACAAGAACATTCAAACGTGAATACATTTTATTAGCACATTCTTTACGAAGCATTTCAAAAGAGTTGAGCTTTTTCATGACAAGATGATAGTGTTCCTCAGACTCACTCTTAGTTCCCTCATGGAGCGCACAAACATCCGACCATAGTGCATGGGCGTCTTTGTGGTTCCTCACCCAATTGAACACATCTTTGTAAAGGTCTCTAAAGATGGTGTTTCGAGCCTTTGCATTCCACTTCTCGTAATTCACCTCATCACCTTGTAGGTGAGTAGCATCCTGAGGTTTTAGGAAGCCTTGTGAGGCGGCTCTAAGAATACCAACATCTAGAGCTTCTAGATACGCCTCTATGTGAATTTTCCAACATGAAAAATCATCTCCCTCAAAGATAGGAGGAGGTCCATCCCCGTGAGACATCTTGCTCTAGGCGGTTAAGCCTAAATATGTGAGCACGAGGCTCCGATACCAATTGAAAGGATCAAGATGCCCAAGAGGGGGGGTGAATTGGACTAATTCTAAATTTCTTTGCAATAATTAAATCCTATGGTTAGCCCAATTAACCCCTTGTACCTAGAAAGTGTTTCTAATTGTTCTACCACACAAAAGACTTGCAACCTAAGTTCCAATCCTACTCTAGCATGGTAATTCTATGAATGTAAAGACAAGAATTGAATTGCTCAAAGTAAGTGCTCAAAGTAAATGCTCAAAGTAAATAGAGAAGGAGGAACACGGTGATATTTTACTGAGGTATCGGAGAGTCGCCACTCCCCACTAGTCCTCGTTGGAGCACCCGCTCAAGGGTGTAGCTCTCCCTTGATCTGCGCAAGGATCAAGTGCTCTCTACGGGTTGATTCTTCAACACTCCATCGTGGTGAATCACCCACAACCACTCACAACTTGAGTTGGGTCATCCACAAGCTCTCCGGATGATCACCAAGCTCCCAATCACCACCAAGCCATCTAGGTGATGGTGATCACCAAGAGTAACAAGCACAAACTCTCACTTGACCACGACAAGCCTAATGAGAACGGTGGATGCACACTTTGCTACTCTTGATCTTCACTAATGAGGGCTCTCTTTGGGATTCTCAAATCTCAATCACCTCACTAGGACCTTTCTCTTCTTAGCACACACAAACATGTTTCTCAGCTATTGGAATGAGCAAAAGTACCCCCACACACAAGCGGAGGTTGTATTTATAACACTGACTGAAAAACGAACCGTTATGTGCCTCTGCGGGGTGACCAAACGCTCCGGTCATATTGACCGGACGCTCCGGTCAGTACACCCCGAACTCTAGTGGGTAAGTGTTGACCGGACGCTGGCAGCGTCCGATCAGCACTGACCAGACGTGTCCGGTCACGTTTTTCCCTCACTAGAACCTTACTGATGTCGACCGAACACTGGACCTCCAGAGTCCGGTCACATGCTGAGCAGCGTTTGGTCAGTAGCTAGAACCTGATTAGCGTCCGGTCAGCATTGATCGAACATGTCTGATCAGGATTCTTCCTCTCTAGGACCTTACTGGAGTCGACTGGACACTGGCCCTCAGCATCTGGTGACTTGACCTCGTAGCGTCCGGTCACTTCCAGACACTTTCACCTTGGTCAAATGAACTGACCGGACCTTGAGCCAGCGTCCGGTCACACCGGAGCTAGCGTCTGGTTAGTATTTGACCCTCCATTCACTTCCAACTCTCAATCATATGTGAATGAAGTTTTCTCCATTGGATCAAAGGGCTGTTATGGAGCTACCTAGTGATAGTTTAAACAAGTGTGCACCACACCTAACTCACTAGACTCACCTAGGTCAAGCTACCCGTTCATACCCCCCTTAATAGTATGGCCAAAGGAAAAACAAAGTCCTAAACTACTCTAAATGTCTCTCCAACTCCAATCGACACTTAGAACTAGTCCATCCTTAACCTTGTCATCCATCCTTTGAAAACCGAAATGATTTCCATCATAGGGGCATGACAACCTTGATTGCCCAATCGATCTCCATTACTATGACCTAACTTAATTGTTTCTGGAAAACACACGTTAGTCACAGTAATCATGTATTGTCATTAATCACCGAAACCCAACTAGGGGCCTAGATGCTTTCAAACCCTATCTCTCTGTCTAGTGGTAACCCCGGCAAATCATTAGGAACGACATCCAGAAATTCACATACTACCGAAATACCAGTAAGGGCCACAGGCTAGATAACGTTGGCCACATTATGGAGATCAAACTCCCTCAGAAGGGGTACTAGAAAAGCCTCATTATTCTTGGGATCCCTCGACATAACGGTTCTAGTCAAGGTATTAATAAGAACACCATGGTTCTTCATCCAATACCCAAGATCACATCAATACCCAATCCCGATAATATCACTAAGTTTGTAGTATATTCTCGTTCACTTATTTAGATACGTACATCTCTAACTATCTGATTGGTAGAAATGTTACTCCTAGCAGCACTTATACAATAACCACCCTTGTCTACTACAACTATTTTCTAATCATACTTGGATGCAAAAGTTGGACTAATGAATGAATGCGAAGCTCCAGAATCAAATAAAACAACTACAGGATGATGATTCACAAGAAACATACTAGCCATGACAACCTCACCAGAGGGAATCTCTTCCATGGTGGTATAGTGCACATGTCCCTGACATCCATTTGAATTGCCCTGCTTCTGATTGTTGTTCTTCTTGGGATAAGGGCAATTTCTTGACCAATGGCCAGTCTTGTTACAGTTTTAGCATGGCATACTGCTAGGTGGAACATTGAAGCTGCCTTGTCCAGTGCTACCCTTTGGTAGGGCAACAGAATATGCCTTGTGATGTACTTTCTAGTTTTGACTGGGTTATGCCTTCTTCTGAGGTAGTCTATACTTTGGAGCGGGAGGGCAGAACTAGGGTCTCACAGCGGTAGGAGCTTTTGGCTGAGATACACCTGCTTCATAAGCTCTCTTATGATTCTTAGATGCTGAATAGATGTTGTTATAATTCTCTTAGGTTAATGCATCACTAACAAACTCATTGAAAGTAGCATATTTGTTGTTAGCTAGCGTCTTCATCAGCTTCGGGCTAAGTCCCCGCTTGAAACTAGCAATCTTCTTTGCATCAATATCCACAAACTCTATGGCATACCTTGACAGGTTGTTAAAGGCATGCAGATACTCAGTTAAACTCTTAGTACCCTACATCAGCCTCATGAATTATGTATGCTTCATACTCATTAGACCTAGGGGAATATAATGTCCCCTAAATGCAGCCTTGAATTGATTCTAGGTGATTTGAGCATCTTTAGACAAAGTGGATTGATGATGACTCCACCATATGCCCGTAGGTCCATGTAGCTGGTGCGATGCATATTTTGTCTTTAGGTGCTCGATGAGCCTTAAAAGATGGAACTTATGTTCAATTGTATTCAACCACTCATCTGAATGCAACGGTTCTTCTGCTTCCTTAAAGATAGGAGGCTTGGTATCAAGAAAGTGCTTGAAAGTGCTAAACTGGTTAGGTTTAGGTCCTTGATGCTGGTCTCTTCCACATCCTTGGCTAACATTCTACGTGAGACCACGCAACACTTCTCCCATGGAACGTTGAGTCTCCATGAGTTGAGCCATCATTTCTGCTGGTGTAGGATGCGGTGGTGGGGGAAGATCCTCATTGCCATTGCCATGGCCATCACTACCACCCGCATCATCACCACCAGCTCCCCTACGAGTGCGTGTTATCTATGAAGTTGCAACAACAAGTGATTATTGGATGATGTCAAAAGATTGCAGAAGAATTGTGTAATCATGCCATACTATAATTACTAGAGAGAATCATAAATTCATACAATAACATAGAGGCACAATAATTCATTTCCACAACATAACATCACCAAATGATCACTTATCGTGCTCGCAACGCGTACCATACATGCCAAATTTTCATGTCAACACAACTAAAAATCCATTAAACAGTGCAATTGTCACAAATAGTACATGCATAGTTCCAACAACCTCACAAGGGTACATCATGAAATTGAGACCTATGTTATGAGTTCCTTACATAATGGTCGAGAATAAAAAGCTAAGACATCAAGATCGCTATGACTACAGCTAATCTACTCCTCAAGGTGGTCACTATCGATGTCAGACACACCATCACCGTGGTCGTCCTCCCAAGGCTCCACCTCTTCATCTTTAGGCTCCTCCTCAGCATCCATCTCTATGCCATCATCCTCAGCAATCAACACATTAGGGCCATCTTCCACCGCTAGAGCTAGAGGAATAATTGGGTTGATTATGTTGTTGAGGCGATGAACATCAATCTAAAGCTCCTTGATCTAGCGAATGAGTTCTTGCTCTCTGCGGTCATACTCTATGGCCTGCCTAGCAGCCTAGAATATTGTCTTGATCCTAGTTGCCTCTCTTGTTTTAGCAAGACAAATAACCTCGTCCTCTTAGCATGACCAAGCTTCTAAGGCTATAGTGAAGTTATCTATCTCATGCTGGGCTGCTCTAACTGCCCTTTGGTGCCTGCGAACACATGCTCGCATCCTGCACAGTGCAGCCTATGCTCTTTGGAGCTCTAGCATACAACTCATGTAGCTATCTTGGCGTGAATAAAACATCCTCATGACTGCATACATAGCACTCATTGCAACACTACTACTTCTAGCTCTTTCATCCCTGTCTCTGACTAAAGCATTACCGCCTTGCTAGGCCTAAGCGATCTATGATGCATCGACATGGGGAAATGATCCAACTAGTCCATTCACAAGCTCATCCCTGAATTCCTGACAAATCTCACTAAGAACCTCAAATGCGGCCACTTGGGCACCTTCCCAAGGGGTCTATCCATCTGACTCTACACTCCATCCTTGCCATTGAGGATTGTCCTCATGGGCTATGATAGTGACTCACACATCATACCACCTCTGTCCTTCAGTTACCACTTTGCTCCAGAAGTAGCGAGGCAGTTCAACATACCCAATAGAGTTCAGCACCCGCCATAGTAAGGTGGGAGTCCCAAACAATGCCAAAAAGGTGTCGCTAGCAACAGGGGCTCCTAGGGCTACCATCTATAACAAAAGGTTACACTTCAGTGAGATAACACTATTATAGAAACAGGTTACTTAACCATAAGATCATTTAAGGGGGAAACAATGGAATAACATGAAGTAATAATGCACCATAATGTATGCTCATTCCGTACATCCTCACAAACTTAGAAAAATAATTCCTAACGACATACATGGTGGCATACATACGTTCTCTCAATATAATCGTAACTAAACGAGCTCCACGTTTCGTTGTTTGTGTACCTGCAGAAAATTCATTTCAGCCCAACCCAACAGTTACAAGTACAGAGATGTAAATATGGGCTCTAGGTTGCAACTAAATACTTCCATATATGTATACCCATACATATACTTCCGTATCAAAGCTACCCAATGACAATTTATACCCACAATTAAATACGCACCATACACACATGCAAGCATGCATATATAGCCGTATCAAAACTAGCTCTCCCTGACCTCACACTCACGTCTTGCGGTCATGCCACTCATCAACTTACCTTCTTACCTTGGCGTAGAGGCATTTGATCCATACATTACCACTCAAGTGAATGGCATCCATACAATAGCACGTCGTATGGACGACAAAAGTAAAAACCCCCATGTTAGTACTTAAATAGCCACCTAAAAGTCCTTAACTGGGCATAAAGGAGATGACCACTGGCACACTTTATATTTTTATAACACAAAACCTTTGTTTTTTAAATACACATATGACAAGTTTAATGTTGAATCCTTGCTCTGATGCCAGCTGTCATAGAACCATCCAATTTATAAGAGCACAAGTACAATAGCAATCACCGAAGCGATCAAACTGTCATACTTGAGCCCATATAAACCCGGTAGTCCAATGAAATTGTGAAGGATCTCAAACAACCAACATACAAACCAAGATCGTAGAGATTCAACATAACCAGTCACATGTTACATCATAGTTCACAAATATTTCTCACACATCAAAGTTCGAATAATTATTACAAACCAAGTTTGAAAGTAGCAAAAGCAAAGTAGTTTAACATCAACATCACACATAGTTTAATACAAAGCCAGTTTCATAGTCATTTCCAACCAAAAGCACAAGGGGGAGATGATAAACAGAATGACCATTGCCCATGGTCCTAGTCCTCATCCACTATAGGAGCAAAGCAGTTCTTGCAGTAGCCATGATACATAACATTATCTGCAACAATAGGAATTAAACCCTGAGTACGAGAAGGTACTCAGCTAGACTTACCCATCCAACTAATATACTAAGACACCAAGGAGTATGCAAGGCTTTATAAGTAGAGCTGGTAGACATTATTTGCATAAAAAGCATAAGTTATTCAATATCTCTTTAATTGTGAATCACCAGTTATTAATCCTATCTCATACTACATTAGCACTATCCTATGCCAAACATGTTGGTAACATCAAGTCATCACAATAATAACCATATCTAGTTGAGTTCTTGCATAATCTCATAACCAACATTTCCATCATTTACTACGATGAAGTGTACTCAAGTCAAGTTCTCACTATCCGGGAGAGACAGCGATTCGAATCAATTCCTACCCAGCTGGAGAAATATTCCTAACACACACCCATACTTCCCCCATCGGGGTTGCATCAGGTCACCTTTGGGACAACTCAAGTACAATCGTGGGTAGGACCAGCGCTGCACCCCTCAAAGATACAACCAATCTGCCAAGGGGGCTTAGGACTCTAACCCACCCTTGGGCTTACACAATTAGCTCTCCGCACATCCTTACTACCTCCAAGGTGCGCACTTTAACTGCTCATGTCCCCGGCCTGAGTTGAGCTACTCGGCTTCACGGTCGGAATGACTTATCCGGCCAACTATGTGAGAGGCATGCGTTCAACATGACAAGACCTCCAACGTCTGGTCCTTAAATGACATAGGTGAAATCACTATGATACCACAACATAAGACTCCGCCTAGTCTCCATTTATTCAACAGTACTAGGTTATGTTCCACGATAGCACAATATAGCCAATCGTGATCAAGTTATCACCTATAGCTCATAGGTGACAGGAAATCACTCGACTTCTACCGGTCTAAGCATAGCTAAGCATGATAAGTGTTCCTAGACTTAAATAGGATTCATGGTAGATATTTCTAGTCAATGAAGGTAATATGCAGCAAGTGTTTCCAAACAACTCCTGTCATGTAATGCATCAATGCGAGTAACTTAGGTGACATTAATAAAATAGGGAGACTTATAATGCTCTGGGGCTTGCCTTTTATGAACGTTGCAGGCTGATGATCAGGGCACTCCGGGAGATGATCAACCTTAGGATCACCTTCTTCGGGAACCTCCTGGTGCTGCACTTCCTGACCCTCCTCTTGCGGATCGTCGTCGAGCTCCACCAGCGTGATTTCCTCAGTTGCACCTATTGCATGCATATGCATAAGTAAGTCTCATGAATGTATAAGAAGGATCATAGATGATGTGATAGGGGAATGTACATGCTGCAACAATGAGGTTAAGTAGCACCATGATAACAATTGCTAACTCCATGCTAACTGAGTAGCTGCATATCTCTTCTCTATCTACTTACAAATTTCACACAAGGCAATGTCTAAGCTACACATAGCAGTTACAAGTTTACAACATAATTGAAGTTATACTTATCCAAATGCTATGATCTTATACTTTCTTGAAATATTATAAAATTGCCCACAACTCTTATTTAATCACAAAAAACTAATTCACACTCTATCCTAACCAAAACAGGCAATCTATCCAGTGATGTCTAGAAATTCTAGAGAACAAGCATTTCAGGAGACTAACTTAAAACAGCTATAACTCCTAAACCCTTTGGCCTATTTCCCTAAACTTTTAACACAAGATAGATGAATAAGTTCCCTACAACTTTGTTATTAACCATTTCTATAGCAAACATCATTTTGACTAAGCAACATGCCCAACAACAGAATCTGTCCCAAAACACTTCTAAATCAAATTATAAAGCAACAATATTTTTACCGCATATAAGCGTTCCAAATCTGACATCACCAACTATACCAACTGTTCAGTAACATCAAATACACTCAAGAAAACATAATGGTCAAGCCCAATCTATTCATTTCAATGCCTTTATTAATTTAATTAGATAATTAGGGGAAATAACAAATATATACCAAATGTGCACAATAAATTCCTAGAAAATTACAGTGGCTTCCAAGTGCTACTAATAGACAACTATAAAAATTTCACACCATTTGGACATGCATAACATCCTCTATAAAAACAACAAGCTAGCAAGGCCCATTTTAGTGAAAATAGTTAACCCTATAGAAAAGTGTCAAACAACAGATAATATATTTTTCATAGCTTCATATTAGTGCCATACTACTGTACAAAAATTTGCATATCAATATGTTACATATTTTTATCCTTACAATTTTCCTTAGAAAATACTATTTATTATTAGATAAATAGAAAGACCCTACTTCAATCAAGTTTATAGCAAGTCTATTATTTTTCCTAGCTAGAGCATGTCAACATAAGACCAACAAAATTGGAATCACAATTTATGAGTTTTCTGGCTCAAGATATATAATTTACAAGATTGTAAACATTCAAAAAGCACTTATTTAACTATATTTTAATCACCAAGAAAAATACCAGAACTATACATTTAATATTTTTATAAAACACTACACTTCATGAGGATTACAAAAAAAATTTGGTTCACAAGAATTGGACATCTAGAACTCCACTTATGATTTTTCAAAGTTGACATACAAATCTAAATAAATGAACTAGCTTCTAAACCTAAGCCACTGACAGCTGGGACCCCCGAGTCAGACGAGCCCACGCGTCAGTGACACCAAAATAGAGAACCGGCGCTGATCGGCCAGAGTTGGCCAACAGAGAGCTCTTTGGCAATGGCACTAGCACCACAGTGATCCCTAAGACCTTACGCACACACTAGGGTAGCTAGTTGGACCGATTGCTGGAGCAAAGGATGAAGGCGGCGCTCATGGCAGCACAGCGGACACGGTCAATGGTGAGGCATCGGAGCTAGCCAAGACGGCTCGATCTAGGGTTTCACCAAGCTTCTATATCCTACGGCGATTCTAGCGCACCCACTATCATGGCGAATGGCGGTCGAAGGCGGTCCAGCCACGAGTGGCATGGCACAGCAGCGAAACATCAGCGAGGACCGCCCACTGCACGAAGGCTTACTGTGCGCTTGAAAGCTCTAGTTTGGTTTTGGTGAATTGATGAAACCCTAAGTCCTAACCTAGTTTATCAAGTGATCATGAGATAGGTAGCACATTCCAAGTGGTGAAGCAAATGAAGATCATGACATGATGATGGTGATGCCATGGTGATGATCAAGTGCTTGGATATGAAAAGAAGAAAGAGAAAAACAAAAGGCTCAAGGCAAAGGTATAAATGGTAGGAGCCATTTTGTCTTGGTGATCAAGACACTTAGTGAGTGTGATCACATTTATGATCGATAGCTGTACTATTAAGAGGGATGAAACTCATATCGAAATGTGGTTATCAAAGTGCCAGTAGATGCTCCAACTCATTGCATATGCATTTGGGATCTAGTGGAGTGCTAACACCCTTGAAAAAGTTTGTGAAAATATGCTAACACATGTGCATAAGGTGATACACTTGATGGTTGGCATATTTGAGCAAGGGTGAAGAAGATAGAGTTGAAAAGGGGTTAGTCAAGCTGGTCACGTAGTGACCAGATGCTAGGGTCCTACGTCCGGTCAATGGAAACAGCGAAGACGCTAGCGTCGATCTTCGACCGGACACTGGGTCACTGTGTGATTGGATGCTGATGGGGTGCGTCTGGTCCTGCTGACATGGTAACACACGGTGAAGAGGATGACTGATTGGATGCTGGGTAAGTCTGGTCGAGCATGATCAGACGTGTCCGATCGTGATTTCTCGCTTCTAGATGCTTTCTGGAAACGACCAAACGCTAAGGTCATGTGTCCGATCACTTTGCAGCAGTGCATTCGGTCATCACCTAACTGTTGGGATCGAGCACTCAATATTTGAAGAGAGGGGACACATGATGTGCATCGCACAACCAGACGCTGAGGTCCAGCGTCCGATCAATCTGACCAGTGCGTCTAGTCGACCCGTGTTCAGTGCAGTGAGGAGCCTAATGGCTCTATTCATGGGGGCTCTCTATTTAAGCCCCATGGCCATCTCAAGCTCACTCTCTTGGCCATTTGCATTGATATAGCAACCTTGTGAGCTTAGCCAAAGCCCTCCCACTCATCTCCATCATAGATTCAACATCTTTGTGAGATTGGGAGAGAATCTAAGTGTATTGCTTGAGTGTTTGCATCTAGAGGCACTTGGTGTTCATGTTTTGCTGTGGAATTCGCTTGTTACTCTTGGTGGTTGCTGCCACCTAGATGGCTTGGAGCAGCAAGGATCGTCGAGCGGAGGTTGGTGATTGTCTTCGGCTCCGATCGTGGTGATTGTGAGAGTTCTTGACCTTTCCCCAGTGGAGAGCCAAAAGGTACTCTAGTGAATTGCTCGTGGCTTGTGTGATCCTCATCTTGTGTTGATTGTGCGGCACCCTATTGAAGGTTTGGTGTGTGATGCCAATTAGTGCGTGAACCTCCAAGTGAGTGAATCGCCACAACGAGGACTAGCTTGCCGGCAAGCAAGTGAGCCTTGGTAATAAATCATTGTGTCATCATTTGATTCCAAGGTGATTGGTCTTCATTGGTATTCATTCTTGTGATTGATTGGTTCACTCCTCGACTTGGCGGTATAACCATCTTGCTCACTCTCTTCACATTACCGCAAACTAGTTGTCAAGCTCTTTATTGTAGCTAGTTGTGAGAGCCTGTTAGTTTGGTTAGTGTGGCTCTTTAGTTAGCTTTTGAGAGAACACTAACTTAGTGTAGTGACATAGATATTGAGTGGATAGAAACTATATAAACTAGAATTATGGTAGGTGGCTTGCAATTTTAGTAGGCTAGCACAACACTTGCTTTGTCTCATAATTGTCTAACTGGTTTGCTAAGTGTTGTTGTAGAAATTTTTAATAGGCTATTCACCCCCTCTAGCCATTAGGACCTTTCAAGTGGTATCAGAGCTGAGGTCACCATGATTTGAGGCTTAACAACCTTCGATGTAAAAATAGCTCAAATCAACAACACCAAAAAGCCACCCCAATTTGATGGCTTAAATTATCCCTATTGGAAAGCTAAGATGACAACTTATATTAAGTCAATCAATAGGAAGGTTTGGAAGGTGGTAGAGACAAAGATTGAGATTGAAGATGAAGAGGCTCCCACCACTGCCGAAGAAATACTATTCCAAAATAATGACATTGCTCTTAGTGCCATCCATGATGCTTTAGATGAGAGAACATTTGAGCAAATCCAGAACATTGAGAGAGCTCATGAGGCATGGAAGAAATTGGAGGAATCACTTGATGGCACTCAAGCCATGAAGGGTGCAAAGGCATACATTCTCAAAGAGAAGTTTGCAAGCTTCAAGATGAAGGAGGATGAGAGTGTGCCAAAGATGTTTCATAGGCTTCAAGTGCTTGTCAATGATCTCAAAGCACTTGGAGAAGAGGTGAAGGACAAGGACTTCTCCCACAAGTTCTTGAGATGCTTGCCTTCAAGATTTGGCACATTGGTCACTATTCTAGTGAGGAGTGGTTTGGACACCATGACACCAAACCAAGTGTTGGGAGACATAATGATCGATGATACATATAGAGATGATGATGAGAAGGAAGAAAAGAAGGAGAAGAAAGATGAGAAGAAGGATGAGAAAAAGAAGAGCGTGGCATTCAAGGCCACATCATCCAAGGGCAAGGCAAAGCAAGATACATCAAGTGAAGATGATGGTTCATGGGATGATGATGATGTTGAGAAGATGGCTCTTTTTGTTAAGAAATTTGGCAAGTTCATGATGAAGAAAGGGTATCATGCTAGAAGAAAGAAATATTCATCCAAGAACAAGGAAGAGTCAAGAAGGTGCTTCAAATGTGGAAGCAAAGATCATCTTGTTGCTCAATGTCCATACAATAGCGACAATGATGATGACAATAAGAAGGACAAGAAGAAGGACAAGATGACCTTTAAGAAGAAGAAGGATGGTTCATATGTGGTCACTTGGGATAGTGATGCTTCCTCAAGTGATGATAATGATAGTGATGATGACAAGACCACCAAGAAGAAGGCACTTGCAAGCATTGCAATCAATGAGAAGCCTTCTGTCTTCGACACTCCATCATGCTTCATGGCTAAGGCTACTAAGGTACAAATTTGTGATGATGGAAGTGATAAGGAACATGATAATGAAAATGAAAATGAAAGTGATAGTGATGATGATGAACCTACTAAGGATGAACTATTTGACATGCTAGAAGATGCTAAAGAACACTTTGACATCAAGAGAAGGGAATGCAAAAGCTTGCATAAGGAACTAAAAGACCTTAAGCAAGCCTTTGATGAGCTCAATGCATCTCATGAGAGGCTAGAGGAAGCCCATGAGAAGCTTGGCAAGTCTCACAAAAAGCTTAAAAAGGCTCATTCCTCTTTGCTTGATGAGCAAAATAAAAGAAGCATGTTGAAACTTGCAATGTAGATTTAACTTGTGATATAATTGATGAATCATTATCTATGCCTATCATTGTTGCTCCCACTAACCCTTCTTATAGTACTTCTACTTCCACCTCATCTAGTAGTGATGGTTTCACTTGTGGTGCCTCACTAATGGTTGAGAATGAGAACCTCAAGAAGGAGGTCAATAAGCTCACTCACACCTTAGCTAAGGCCTATGGTGGTGAGGACCGCTTGCTTATGTGCTTGGGTAGCCAAAGAGCTTCTCTCTACAAAGAGGGATTAGGCTATACCCCCAAGAAAGGCAAGACGGCCTTTGCTTCTCACAAGACTAGTTTTGTGAAGAACAATGGTTGGTTTTGCACTAGTTGCAAGCAAGTTGGTTATAAAGAGCATGAGTGCAAGAACAAGAGCAAAAATGCTAATATATCCTCAATTAAGATTAATTCTTTTCTATGTGCTTACTAAGGGTACAAATGGTGTGAAGGCTAAGTTCATTGGTAAACCATGGATGGGCTCAAAGAAGAAAGCCATTTGGGTACCAAAGAGCTTAGTGACTAACCTTCAAGGACCCAAGCAAGTTTGTGTACCTAAAAAGAATTGATCTTCTTTTATAGGTTAATTACAAAGCTAGAGGAAGGCATTGGGTTCTTGATAGTGGGTGCACTCAACACATGACCGGTGATGCAAGAATGTTCAACTCAATCAACACCAATGGCAATGATGGTTATAATAGTATCACATTTGGTGACAATGGCAAAGGCAAGGTCAAAGGGCTTGGTAAGATTGCAATATCCAATGACATGAGCATTTCCAATGTGTTGCTAGTAGAGAGCTTGAACTTTAATTTGCTATCCGTGGCTTAATTGTGTGATCTTGGATTCAAATGCATATTTGGGGTAGATGATGTAGAGATCATAAGTGTAGATGGATCTAATTTGATCTTCAAAGGCTTTA
This sequence comes from Miscanthus floridulus, assembly GCF_019320115.1. NCBI lineage: Eukaryota > Viridiplantae > Streptophyta > Magnoliopsida > Poales > Poaceae > Miscanthus > Miscanthus floridulus. Next base: position 98,181,403 of record NC_089587.1, on the reverse strand, counting down.
GATATGAGAATCTATACTTGGTTGATTTCAATGCTAGTAGATCTAAATTGTCTACATGTTTGTTTACTAAGTCTAGCATGGGTTGGTTATGACATAGAAGGCTTGGTCATGTTGGAATGAAACAATTGAATAGATTGGTTAAGCATGACTTGGTTAGAGGCTTGAAAGATGTTGTGTTTGAGAAGGATAAGTTTTGTAGCTCTTATCAAGCCGGCAAACAAGTTGGAAACACCCATCCGAAGAAAAGCATGATGGGCATTAGTAAATCATTTGAGTTATTACAGATGGACTTGTTTGGGCCAACACAATACACTAGCATTGGTGGAAATAAATATGGCTTTCTAATAGTGGATGATTATACTAGATACACTTGGGTATTCTTTCTAGTGGACAAAAGTGATGTGTTTGCAATATTCAAATCATTTGTCAAGGGCATTCACAATGAGTTTAAAACAACCATCAAGAGAGTTAGAAGTGACAATAGTAGTGAGTTCAAGAACACTAAAATTGATGAGTTGTGTGACGAATTTGGAATTAGACATCAATTCTCGGCCAAGTACACTCCACAATCAAATGGTCTTATTGAGAGAAAGAATAGAATACTCATTGATATGGCAAGGTCTATGCTTAGTGAGTACAATGTGAGTCAATCTTTTTGGGCCGAAGCTATCAACATGGCTTGCTATTGTAGCAACCGCCTCTATTGTCACCCATTGAAAGAGAAGACACCATATGAGCTCTTGAATGGTAGAAAGCCCAACATTGCATATTTTTAGGTCTTTGGTTGTAAATGCTATATCTTAAAGAAAGGCACTAGATTGGACAAGTTTGACAAAAAATGTGATGAAAGATTCCTGCTTGGTTATTCCACTACAAGCAAAGCATATAGAGTTTGGAATTTGGATAGTGGCACTCTTGAGGAAGTTTATGATGTTGAATTTGATGAAACTAAGGGTTCACAAGTAGAGAATGAGAACTTGGAAGATGTTAGAGGCATTCAACTTTCAAATGCTATGAAGTACATGGATGTTGGTGAATTAAGGTCAAGGCAAGTGAATGATGATGAAAATGATCAAGTGCAAGTGCTCTCTAACTCAAATGTGTAAGATGATACAAATCAAGCTAGTACAAGTGGCTCCCATGACAATGAACAAGATTAAGTGGCTAGTACATCATCTCAACCCAATGATCAAGTAAATACAAGCAATCCAGTTCCAACGCTCCAACCAACAAATATTGCAAGAGATCATCCATTGGACACTATAATTAGAGATATTTATAGAGGTGTACAAACAAGATCAAGATTGGCTTCATTTTATGAGCATTTCTCATTTATGTCATCCATTGAACCAAAAAAGATAGATGAAGCATTAAAGGATGTTGATTGGGTGAATGCTATGCATGAAGAATTGAATAACTTCACAAGAAATCAAGTATGGGAATTAGTAGAGAGACCAAAGGGACACAATGTGATTGGAACCAAATTGGTCTTTAGAAACAAGCAAGATCAAGATGGGATAGTAAGGAACAAAGCAAGATTGGTAGCACAAGGATATACACAAGTTGAAGGTCTTGACTTTAGAGAAACATATGCCCCGGTTTGCTAGATTGGAAGCAATTAGGATCTTGCTAGCCTATGCTTGTGCCCACAACATCAAGCTCTATCAAATGGATGTTAAGAGTGCATTTCTCAATGGTTACATCAATGAAGTAGTATATGTTGAGCAACCTCCCGGTTTTGAAGATGACAAGAAGCCTGACCATGTGTACAAGTTGAAGAAGGTCTTTTATGGCTTGAAGCAAGCACCTAGAGCATGGTATGAGAGATTGAGAGACTTCTTACTCTCTAAAGGGTTCATGATGGGCAAAGTTGACACCACTCTTTTCATCAAGAAGATTGGAAAAGATTTATTTGTGTTGCAAATCTATGTTGATGACATCATATTTGGATCAACCAATCAAGACTTTTGTGATGAGTTTGGAAAGATGATGGCTAATGAGTTTGAGATGTCCATGATTGGAGAGTTGTGTTACTTCCTTGGTCTTCAAATCAAGCAATTGAAGAATGGTACATTTGTGAGTTAAGGCAAGTATATCAAGGACATTATCAAGAAGTTTGGCATGAGTGATAGCAAAGTCATTAGTACACCAATGGGAACAAATGGCAACTTGGAAAGTGATGCAAGTGGCAACATGGTAGATCAAAAATTGTATCGGTCTATAATTGGAAGCCTACTCTATGTGACCGTATCAAGGTTGGATGTCATGTTTAGTGTATGCATGTGTGCAAGATTTCAAGCCTTACCAAGAGAAAGTCATTTGAAGGCTACAAAGAGAATATTGAGGTACTTGAAGCATACACAAAATGTTGGTTTGTGGTATCCCAAAGGAGCAAAGTTTGAGCTAGTTGGTTACTCTAACTCAGATTATGTGGGATGCAAGGTTGAAAGAAAGAGCACCTTGGGCACATGTCAATTGTTGGGAAGATCACTTGTTTCATGGTCATCAAAGAAGCAAAATAGTGTTGCATTATCAACCGCCGAAGTCGAATACATATCCGCTGGTAGTTGTTGTGCACAAGTACTTTAGTTGAAGGCCACTTTGAGTGACTTTGGAATCAAGTTCAAGAAAGTGCCATTGCTATGTGACAATGAGAGTGCAATCAAGTTGACCAACAATCCGGTTCAACATGCAAGAACAAAGCACATTGATGTCCGCCACCATTTCATAAGAGATCACCAACAAAAAGGGGATATCTGCATTGAGAGTGTAGGCACCGAAGATCAACTTACTGATATATTCACCAAGCCTTTGGATGAGAAAAGGTTTTGCAAGCTAAGGAATGAGTTGAACATATTGGATTTCTCAAATATGTGTTGATGCACCCCCCACTTATATGGCATGCCTCTCCTTCGAGCAATCCAAGGTAAAAGTTGATTGGCATGGCATATATCCTAGCTAAGAACATGTTTAGTGCATCTAGACATCTTTCACATTTAAACAGGCTCATTCATGAAAATCAAATGAATTTGATGATTGTATGGTACCACTATTGCTTCTATGCTTATTTTGATCTAGTGGTAGCATATGACATGTTTGTGGGCTTGTAAACCTAATGTTTGATCTAGAAAATGAGCTATAAATGTTTGACTCAACATGGTACAAGATAACCCTTATTTGGAGGTGTGAAGAAGCTTGTCCTTAGATCAAACCGAGTTAAATATCTTTGGCAAATGATCTAGATTGGACCAAATTTGGGAAAATGATCCTCACCCCATTGATTGACATTGATAATCTCAACCTATCTATATTTTGAACCTTTGTGGTCATTGATGACAAAGGGGGAGAAAAACAAAGATATTAGTGATATTAGTACATGGGGAGAAAAACTAAAGATATATTAGTGTACTAAGATGGTAAAAAGACAACATAGAGGGAGAGATATGACAAAGGAAAGGAATCAATTAAAATTTTGAGCACATAAGTAGGGGGAGCAAGCTCATGAACTTGTATGGTGCATTTAAAGGTGCATTTCATATGTTTGCTTGCATGGCACATGTTTTAAATTTCAATATCCATGCTTATGTGGTGATGCTAGTTGTAGGTTTGAATGATGAAATGAAAATCTAGCATGCATAGGTTATCTAGTGATTTCATTTCCAAGTGTTTCCAAGTGGTATCGAGCTAACCATGGTGCTAAGGATGGTATAATGGTGCACTCCAATTGTTATCATGCTTCAAAGGTCCATCTTTTATACCTTAGCATCACTTGGTAGACATTGTCTCCTATATTTCCTATCTAAGCATATGTGCAAGCTACAATCCAAACTCTTAGCACATATGTAGGGGGAGCAATTGCTACCATTTGGGGTTCATGAAACTTGTCCATATCCTTTACACATGGTAAATATGCTTGGACAAGCAACATGGATTCAATTGAATTTCAATTCATATCTTTGTGAAAGGGTTGTCATCAATTACCAAAATCGGGGAGATTGAGAGCTCTAGTTTGGTTTTGGTGAATTGATGAAACCCTAAGTGCTAACCTAGTTTATCAAGTGATCATGAGATAGGTAGCACATTTCAAGTGGTGAAGCAAATGAAGATCATGACATGATAATGGTGATGCCATGGTGATGATCAAGTGCTTGGACTTGAAAAGAAGAAAGAGAAAAACAAAAGGCTCAAGGCAAAGGTATAAATGGTAGGAGCCATTTTGTTTTGATGATCAAGACACTTAGTGAGTGTGATCACATTTATGATCGATAGCCATACTATTAAGAGGGTTGAAACTCGTATCGAAATGCGGTTATCAAAGTGCCACTAGATGCTCTAACTCATTTCATATGCATTTAGGATCTAGTGGAGTGCTAACACCGTTGAAAAAGTTTGTGAAAATATGCTAACACATGTGCACAAGGTGATACACTTGGTGGTTGGCACATTTGAGCAAGGGTGAAGAAGATTGAGTTGAAAAGGGGTTAGTCACGCTGGTCACGTAGTGACTAGACGCTGGTGTTTTGCGTCCGGTCAATGGAAACAGCGAAGACACTGGTGTCGGTCTTTGACTAGACGCTGATGGGGTGTGTCCGGTCCTGCTGACATGGCAACACATAGTGAAGAGGGTGACTGACCGGATGCTGGGTGAGTCTGGTCGAGCATGACCGAACGTGTTCGGTCGTGATTTCTTGCTTTTGGATGATTACTAGAAACGATCGGACGCTGAGGTCCTGCATTCGGTCACTTCACAGCAGCACGTCCAGTCATCACCTGACCGTTGGGATCGAGCGCTCAATATTTGAAGAGAGGGGACACATGGCGTGCATTGCGTGACCGGACGCTGAGGTCCAGCGTCTGGTCAATCTGACCAGTGCATCCGGTCGGCCCGTGTTCAGTGCAGTAAGGAGCCCAACAGCTCTATTCATAGAGGCTCTCTATTTAAGCCCCATGGCCGGCTCAAGCTCACTCTCTTAGCCAATTGCATTGACATAGCAACCTTGTGAGCTTAGCCAAAGCCCTCCCACTCATCTCCATCATAGATTCAACATCTTTGTGAGATTGGGAGAGAATCCAAGTGCATTACTTGAGTGTTTGCATCTAGCGGCACTTGGTGTTCATGTTTCGCTATGGGATTCGCTTGTTACTCTTGGTGGTTGCTGCCACCTAGATGGCTTGGAGCAGCGAGGATCGTCAAGCGAAGGTTGGTGATTGTCTCTGGCTCCGATCGTGGTGATTGTGAGGGGTTCTTGACCTTTCTCCGGTAGAGAGCTAAAAGGTACTCTAGTGAATTGCTTGTGGCTTGTGTGATCCTTATCTTGTGTTGGTTGTGCGGCACCCTATTGAGGGTTTGGCATGTGATGCCAATTAGCGCGTAAACCTCCAAGTGAGTGAATCGCCACAACGAGGACTAGCTTGCCGACAAGCAAGTGAACCTCGATAAAAAATCATTGTGTCATCATTTGATTCTGAGGTGATTGGTCTTCATTGGTATTCATTCTTGTGATTGATTGGTTCACTCCTTGACTCAGTGGTATAACCATCTTGCTCACTCTCTTTACATTACCACAAACTAGTTGTCAAGCTCTTTAGTGTAGCTAGTTGTGAGAGCTTGTTAGTTTGGTTAGTGTGGCTCTTTAGTTCGCTTTTGAGAGCGCACTAACTTAGTGGAGTGACATAGATATTGAGTGGATAGAAACTATATAAACTAGAATTGTGGTAGGTGGCTTGCAATTTTAGTAGGCTAGCGCTACACTTGCTTTGCCTCATAATTGTCTAACCGGTTTGCTAAGTGTTGTTGTAGAAATTTTTAATAGGCTATTCACCCCCTCTCTAGCCATTAGGACCTTTCAGTGCTACAAGCTAGCAAGGCATGTGCGGTGAGGTGGTGGAAGCATGACAGAGCTACGGTGGTGGTGGAGGAGTGACGTGGGCGCAATGCAAGGCCGAGCGGCTAGCAAGGCGACAGTGGCGCTACGCTGCACTGATGCGGCTGCTGCGCGAAGGCGAAGGAAGAGGCAAGGAGGGGAACTAAGTGCACGGGAGTGACGGGTGAGCACGGGGCTTGTTAGTGCATGTCGTGGCCCGACATGGCCTAACTGGCTGACCATCGGTGATGTACGGCCTCCATGTGGCGGCCAGGACTTGCACCGGTCGGTCACTGATGGCTAGGCCAAACAGGCCATCAGAGCCAGCGCCCGAGCCTGACAGCGCAATTTGATGACGCTCAAACTCCTAATCCATGGCCCATTAGCGAAATCTTCCTTAACCAAAGTTGTAGCCCTATATACCATCTCCATTTTTTTCTTAAACGATCAAGGTCTAATTCTCAATGAATAAGGAGTAAAATCATCACAAAGTCAGCTCAGCAAAACTGTAAACCAGAAATGACTTAGAAAATTTCTAAGTGTTGAAAACTTGTATTTTACTAATTTTTGTGATCTCAAAATGACCAAGCTATGCACTGAATTAGCTCATGACCCAAAAATAAAAGTTGTTTCTCTACTCAAATACTACAACTTTGCTTAAGGGTGCTTTGCCATGCAAAGACTCTATGACATAGTTCAACCTTGGTCAAACATACCACTTTAAATTGATGACTTACACAATAACTATGACTTAGAGACTAAACTAGCCTTGGTCATGAATAACAAAGTTGTTCCATGTGATATTCTAAACATGTTTAAGGAACTCCTAAGGTTCCACACACATTTCATACATTGGTTACAAGGAAACCTTAGCATAAGTAAGGCAATTAAGTAACAATACATGCAATATAAGCCAACATAGATAGAATACATGATATGCTTATGCTCATGAATGCTCAATGATTCTTGTGCTCATGCAATGTCAAGGTTAAATACATGCTTAACACCTAGGGTGTTATAGTAGAGAAGCTAGAGAGGAGGTGTCGACCACTCTAGAAACGGAGCCGAGCACTCCCAAGGCAGTGCCGAGCACTCCGGGAGGGGTGCCGAGCCCTCCAGGAGTGGTGCCAAGCAGTCCTACAGTGGTGCCGACCACTCCAGGATGGGTGTCGAATGCTCTCATAGCAGAGCCAAGAGGTCTTGCAGTGGTGCCGACCACTCCAAGACTGGTGCCAACCACTCTAGGAGTGGTGATGGGCAGTCCAGGAGTAGTGCCGAGCACTGTAGCCGGGGTGCCGAGCACTCTAGGTATTGTGCTGACTCCGGCGGAACAGGGAACTCCATCGACGCTGATCGAGTTTGCCTCACCTCCAAGCGACATCACTGTGTTCATGGATGCCTTCCATGATGGTGAGGAGGTGCGGTTCCACAAGCTGGACGACATCATCGGCGGCATAGGGCCCTTAGGCCAAGCGGGTCGGCTGCTCAATGACCCAGAGCTGCTTCTCGTCAGTGCATAGGAACCACCGACGTTCGCGCTGGCCGAGCGTAACGCAAATTGGCTACGGGCGATGGTAGAGGAGATGAAGGTGATCGAGGAAAATGAGACTTGGAAGCTTGTCGATCCACCTCTAGGATGCCATCTGATCGGCTTGAAGTGGGTGTACAAGGTCAAGCGGGACGAGCACGGCGCTATTGTCAAGAACAAGGTGGCTTTGGCAGCAGTGAAGGACTGACGCGTCCATCATCTGGACGTAAAATCAGCCTTTCTCAACGGTGAGGTGACGGAGATGGTCTTCGTCAGGCAACCTCCGGGTTTTGCTGTCAAAGAAGCAGAGCACAGGGTGCTCCGACTGCGCATGGCGCTCTACGGGCTGCGGGAGGCCCCGCGAGCATGGAACACCAAGCTTGACGCCACGCTGGGCGATCTTGGGTTCACGCGGTGCGCAACCGAGCACTTGCTCTACACGTGGCGATGGGGGAAGGAGGAGCTTGTTGTTGGCGTGTATGTGGATGACTTGATCGTCACCAACGCACGTAAGGAGGACATCGACAGTTTCAAGCGTGAGATGGCGGCTCGTTTTCGAATGAGCGATCTCGGCGTGCTCTCCTACTACCTCGGCATCGAGGTGAGATAGGGAAGGAGGCACCCATGCTCGGTCAGAGCGCGTACATCTCGAAGCTGTTGGAATAGAGCGGCATGGCTGAGTGCAAGCCGTGCGTGACTTCGATGGTGGAGCGGCTGAAGCTGACGAAGGCCAGTACCGCAGCTAAGGTAGATACAACACTCTACCGGAGCATCATCGGTGGTCTGCTCTACCTAGTCCACACGAGCCTGGACATTGCGTTCACCGTGGGCTACGTCAGCCATTTCATGGAGGATCCTCGAGAGGATCACTAGGCTACAGTGAAGCGGCTGCTGCGCTACGTCAAGGGACGGTGGATCAGGGGATCGTCTTCCCCAAGACCAGCAGAAGTAGGCTATAACTCACTATGTTAAGCAATGTAGACATGGCGGGGGACATCGACGAATGGCGGAGCACCTCTAGCATGCTCGTTTTCCTCGGGTCGGCTCCAATCTCATGGCTGTCGCTGAAATAGAAGGTGGTGGTGATGTCCACGTGTGAGGCAGAGTACGTGGCGGCGGCCACATCGGCGTTCCAAGCTGTATGGCTACGTCGGCTGCTGGGCGAGCTGACCGGTGTGGAAGCTCATCCACCAGCACTGATGGTGGACAACTAGCCTGCCATCGCCCTCGTGAAGAATCCAGTTCTCCATGACCGGAGCAAGCACATCGACGTCAAGTTCCAGTTCCTTAGGGACTGCATAGATGGAGGGCAGATCGTCATCGAGTTCGTCGAAACTAGTCGGCAACTCACGGACGTCCTCACCAAGCTGCTCGGCCGTCTTCGGTTCACGGAGCTGAAGAAGATGATCGGCATGGAGGAGGTTCTAGGGTTAGCAGCAGGATTAGGAAAATAATTATTAAGTAATCTGCTGCTCCCCTGTGTGAATGCACGGCAGGGGCAGGCGCCGAAAGGGCACTCTGCTGCTGCACTGTAGCCGCTGCAGGGGCAGGCGCCGAACGGCTCCCCTGCTGCACTGTAGCCACAGCAGTTTCGCCATCTCCTCTGCAGAGCTCCGGCCAACGCTGGTGCTTGTGCTGTGTGTGTGTGCGCGCGCTCTGTTCTTCCTCCCTTCTTCTACCTCTAGCCATAGTGTGTGGTCGGCAACGCCGGTGAGTCGTCGGCTCATCCGTGCTGGAGATCCAGGGGCCAACATCAGCAACTGCAATGTGTGATCATCGAATATACTTGGCTTTGATGCTGCTCATCCATACATTTGCTTTGGTGGATAGTTGGTGAAGGGTAGCTGAGAGGCTCCACCTGAATATACTTGGCTTTGATGCTGATCACCAGGGGAGCTGAGAGGCTCCACCTGAATATACTTGGCTTTGATGCTGCTCATCCATACATTTGCTTTGGTGGATAGTTGGTGATGATGATTTATGAATTTTCATCTTATAGTTGGTTTTAAAAGTCTATTATACGGCTAGAAGGTTATGCGTGACCTGAGAAACCTCTCATGGTCAGAATTGTGTTGCTGTACTAATGAAATAATACTAGATGACTTGGGGCTCTCCTGCAAAACAAAACCACAGGTAGCTTGCAAGGAGAGATGGACCACTGTTCTAATTCACAAACTTTGCTCCCATCAACCCGAAAACACAAAGGATATTACTTTATATTGTTCCTTTGCACAGGATGTTTGGACAACATCTAACTGGATGTAGGTGGCTAGCTGTAGCTCTAGTCTGCAATTGCAAAAGACCTCCTAGAAAAGTGGTGGTAGTGGATTCTAGTGTTGGTTCCAGTGGAAAGGAGAATGGAAGCGAGTGGCATCGTTGCCTACACCTTGTGAAACCGTTGGAATACACCAAACCATAGTGTATCAAAACTCAAATGTGGCAACAAGATAGCATCTACTACTTCATAGCATTAGGAAGTTAAACCTTTTGTATAGATTTTGATCGTTTAGATCTGCTGATGTGACCCACTGTAATTCAGACGTCTGCTGGAGCAAATGCCTTAGTTTGAATCCAGCAAACTGGAACTCAGTACTCGAAATTCAAAGTTGGTTCCTAGAGCTGATAGCCACTGGAGAGGCAACTGACCACTCCCTTGCGCTCCTAGTAGTGTGGGTGATCTGGAAACAACGAAACAGCAGAATTTTCAGTCGGGGAGAAAAGAATGAAAGCTCGATCTTTGCAGAAATCCATGACCAAGTAGTCTCCTGGAGCATGTTGGGCATCAGACCTCTGTCCACTTTAGTTGTAAACTCAGTTAGTGAGTAGTCAGTTTTCCTCCTCCCTTTCTTTTGCCTAGCTGGTGGTCTACCAGCTTAAGAGGCGATGTGAGCACCACTTGTGGATGTATTTCTAAAGGGCAGACCTAGTGCCGGAGGCTCCCACATGAGTGGGGTCTGGGGAAGGGAAAAACCGAGGCAAGCCTCCCCACGCAAAATTTGCGGAGAGGCTGCTTCGAACCCGTGACCTGGTGACTCAGTGAGACAGCTCTCACCACTGCACCATGCCTGCCCCCAAAATCTGTGGATGTATTTCTGACTCTCCTTATTAATACAAGCCAGCTATAAGCTGGAACTTTCAGAAAAAAAAAAAGTGACCCACTGTATCTTTTAAAACTTCTCACTTTCCTTTTTTATTAAGATGGCACCATTCCTGCCTTCCTTTTTAAACAAGAAAAATATGCACTTCTTATCTGTTCATAGTTAGTTTATTTTAGATACCGTTATGAAGGTAGCAATAATCATTTCGTTTCTTCCTCGTCAGGTGTTATGAAGGTAGCATTAGGAAGTTAAACCTTTTGTATAGATTTTGATCGTTTAGACTGCTGGTGTGACCCACTGTATCTTTTAAAACTTCTCACTTCCCTTTTTGATTAAGATGGCACCGTTCCTGCCTTCCTTTTTAAACAAGAAAAAAAATGCACTTCTTATCTGTTCATAGTTAGCTTATTTTAGATACTGTTATGAAGGTAGCAATGACCATTTCTTTTCTTCCTCGTCAGGTGAAACCTCTACTGACTGGGACAAGGCATGGACTGCCTTTAAGAAGAAAGGGAAGAGGACCCTCTTTTCTAATTTCTCGCCAAACAAGTATGTGACCTGGAACCCACGGCGCAGTGAGTATCCATTGTCAGAAGAGGTTGATCCAATCAAGAGAACTGAAAGATCTAATTTGATGCTGTGGACAAGTCCCCAGTTTACCTTGGTGGGGGCAATTATCATCGTCTTGACATTACTAATCTATACACTAGTTGTTCCTCCCAAGTAACCGCAGAGATGACAGCTAGGAGGTGAGCTGTAAACTAAGATTTCAACTGGGAGGTCTGTATTGTACATTTTTACGTGTACTATACCAACTATAGCCGCAGTGTTGCTTCAATTGCAATCAAGTAGATATAACACCACGTCCATTTCATTCTGGAGGTTTTCTTCAATTATATACTAAATGGCTGCTCTCTGAGTCTTTATTCCTCCATTATAATGAAGAAAAAATTTGGGTCAGGTAGAATAATATGTTTTTCGGTATTCAATAATCACAATACATGTTGATGCACCTGATGTAACTTTTGTGCATGTTCTCACTTCTCAGCAATTACAATGTGTGATCATCAAATATTAGCTGTATTAATCTGTGAAGGGTAGTTTGTAGTGTTGGGACTGTTTGGGCAAGTGGACATGTGCAAAGTATCAATCGGAAACTGATGGACACATGAGAATCACGTTTCTTATTACAGAAAAATTCAAGTCAAACAAGACAGGTCATTGTCTTCATACAATAATAAGCCCTGGGCAGACAAGAATCTTGCTTAGCCCTTGTTTAGTTTCCGACTTTAGCACTATACAAAAAAAAGATTCTCCGTCACATCAAACTTGCGGTACATGCATGGAATACTAAAAGTAGACGAAATTAAAAACTAATTGCACAGTTTGGTTGTACTTTGCGAGACGAACATTTTGAGCCTAATTAATCAACGGTTGGACAATTATTACCAATTAATCTGGCACTATGCAAACTTTGCATGTCCAAATTCCGGCCAACTAAACGCGCCCTTAGATGTAAAGCTATGTAGCTAACCTTGTTTCCTAGGCCCTAAATAATTGGCTTATGTCTCTTGTGTTGGAGGCATCAGGATGGTGTGTTTTAACATTTTGTTGAATATATAGAGGAAATGCAATTGCAAAAATAACATATCTAGGCTCTCAGGTTATGTTGAAGACTTTGGTCGTTACATCTTTAGCCTGTGTTTAGCTGATGGAAAGTTGGAAATTTGGCTAATGTAGCACTTTCGTTTTTATTTGACAATTAGTGTTCAATCATGGACTAATTAGGCTCAAAACGTTCGTCTCGCAATTTCCAACAAAACTGTGTAATTAGTTTTTTTTTTGTCTACATTTAATGCTCCATGCGCAAAATTTTATGTGATGGGTACTGTAGCATTTTTGGGAAAACTTTTCGCGAACTAAACAAGGGCTTATATGAATCATCTTGGATAAAGCAAATTTAAGATTTTTCATCCTTGAGACTTGAAACACTTTCCAAGTTTTGACTCTTGTGTGCTGTTGCATTGTCGGTCCAGTAAAAAGAGATTGGTTCGGTTCTGAAATTACAAACCATATTTTTTAGCATTCTTAAGATAACACTGTTTAGAGCATCTGGAGTTGGTTGTGTTACCTTCAGTCCTTCACTAATGACAAAAAAAAAAACAGTTTACATTTCAGCTGAAAAAAGTGCAGAACATATAACTTACAATGTTGTTTTATGAATTATTACCGTGAGTCCGTGATAGTTATTATTTCTGTCTCTTGCTTTTGTTGATATTGCACTGTGTTTGAATCCAGACAGTAGCAAACAGAAAATTGTTCCATGCTGATGACCAAAGACTTTTCTTTCCCTGTGTGAACGGAATAGATGGATCACACAGAGGGGTAGTGTGTCATTCAAGTCAACTGCTCTCTGGATGATCAAATAATTTCTTCTAACAACCTTGGCCCATCTGTACCTGTATTTTAGTGGCTCATTGATTGTGCATTATTGTACAAGTTATCAAACAGATGCCTTAGTTTATGTCTGGTTTTGGGGCACTTGCAAGGTCCATGACTAAGGGCCAGTTTAGTTCCCTAAAAATTTTGCAAAATTTTTCACATTCCCCGTCACATCGAATCTTTGAACGTATGCATGAAGCATTAAATATAAATAAAAAATAAAACTAATTACACAGTTTAGACGAAATCCACGAGACGAATCTTTTAAGCCTAATTAGACTATGATTGGACACTAATTGCCAAATAACAACGAAAACGCTACAGTGGTCATTTTGTAAAATTTTTTGCATCTAAACAAGGCCTAACAAAGAACCAGAACTGAGCTGCATAATTCTATCTGGCATCAGTGAATCTCTATTTTTTCTCCTGTTCTTGTCTGGAGACCAAATCACATTGCTAGATAGCATTGATTTGCTAAACATGTACAATCACCATGGGGAATTGGACAGCGAGACAAGGGCATAATTTTCTATGGCAAGCCAGCTGGATTGCTGATCAGAGAATCTAGCCAGTCGTAGTCCCAACATTTTTTGGATCAGCTTTGTGACTACTCTACCCAAACACTGAAACATCAGATTGGCTGGTCGCCATTGTTCTTGTAAATCAGATTTGATTGCTGGTAACCATCAAAGATGGCTGATTATTCCCAGATCTGTACTACTTTGTTCTTCACATTGCACAGTTTTTTTTTTTTTTTGGCATGACATTGCACAGTTGTCACTTGGCTGGCAGTGCATCCACAGATACCATGGAGGTTGAATCAGAGGCCAAGCAGCACACTGCACTGCACACAAGACGGAGTCTTTTTTTTTTTTTTTTTTTTTTTTTTGCCCTTGTTTAGTTCTCTAAAAGTGTACTATGAAAAAGAAGATTTTCCGTCATATGAAACTTACGGTATATGCATGGAGTACTAAATATAGACGAAATCAAAAACTAATTGCACAGTTTGCTTTAACTTTGTGAGACAAATCTTTTGAACCTAATTAGTCAATGTTTGGACAATAATTCACAAATACAAACGAAATGCTACAGTGAAAAATCGTGCACTATGCAAAGGTGCAAACTTTGCCGAACTAAACGTGCCATTTATGGCAGTGGCAGTACACCTAGCACAAGACGCTCTCTAGACTAAAGTTTAGTCCTTATCATATCGGATTATTTGGAGACTAACTCGTCGAGACTAAACAACAACTAATTATAAAACTAATTGCAGAAGTCGTGAGTAATTCGTGAGATGAATCTATTAAGCCTAATTAATCCATTATTAGCACATGTTTACTGTAGCACCACATTTTCAAATCGTGCACTAATTAGGCTTAATAAATTCGTCTCATAAATTAGTCGCAATCTGTGCAATTAATTTTTTAAATAATCTATATTTAGTACTCTAAATTAATGCTAAACATTCGATGTGATATGACTAAATTTTAAGAGGAGAAACCGAAGGTTTCAGACTGTGAAAGGTGAGTACAACCCCAGAGCGATTCTAGAACTTTTCAAACCTAGGAGAGGAGCTCCTTGCACACCAAGGAAGCTTGGCGCCTTGGCCCCCACTCTTCCCAATCCCATGTCCCCTGCATCTCATCTGCCCTGCCTCTGCGGCTATAAAATGGCAAAGCCTTCGCCTGCCGCCGTCACTCACTCACTCACTCTGACATCAGACACAACACAGCACACAGCTCTCCAGTCCTCAGAGTCCCGTGCCTTCCTGAGCAAGAAGCCACCCGCGGCGGCGATGGAGCGGCGGCAGCAGCAGGAGGCGACGAGGCGGACCCTGCCGCGGCGCGGGCAGATCAAGGCGTGCATCTTCGCGAGCCTGTTCCGGTGCGTCGTCCCCGAGGCGCCCGCGCGCAAGGAAAAGGAAGGCGGCAAGAGCAAAGATGGCAGCAACAATCGCCGCCGCGTCTCCCCCGGTGGCTGATGCGGCTCGAGGGAGGCGAGATGGTACGGAGAATCAAGATGTGGGGCTGCGATAATCCCGCCAAGAAATGCTGCAGCCTGCAGCGCCGGTCGGTCCTTTGAACCTTCGGAGAGTCTTCGGGGATGGGATTGGGATGGGGGTGTGAACTTCGGGTAAGATGAATTTGTATAATGGTAGGGGATTCAGAGTTTCAAAATTTAGACAGGGCAGTGAATAATCTGAATTCGGAAGCTTTCTGTGATGGTTGGAGTCTCTGAACTCCAGCTTCAGCTTAGCTGCAGACTGCGGTACAGCCTGCGCTGTACAGTTTTTCTGGGGATTTGTTAACTTGAATTATGACAAAAAAAAAAACCCAGCCTGTTCATGTGTAAACTTCTACCTGTAGAGTTGCAATTGGGGTCTAGTGATCCCTTGATTTTGTGAAATCAAAGACGAAATGATTTATGCAACTGAAGAATATGAGAAGTAGAAGCCTCTCTGAATATATTAGTGTAATCTATTTGTTTCGGCCAATGCCTTGGCTACCGAGCAGTATTGACATGCCTGCATTTCATAATTTCCCTGGCATCCTAAACTGTGGGCTGTACATGATTGAATTATTAACTTTCAAGTGTCCTTTTGTTGTTGGTACGAGACTAGGGCCGTGAGGTTTCTTAGGAGTGTTTGGTTTCATGGACTAAATTTTAGTCTATGTCACATTGGATGTTCGGATGCTATTTAAGAGAACTAAATATGAGTTAATTATAAAACTAATTATATAGATGGAGACTAATTTACGAGACGAATTTATTAAGCCTAATTAATCCGCCATTAGCACATATTTACTGTAGCACCACATTGTCAAATCATGGACTAATTAGGCTTAAAAAATTCATCTCGCAAATTAGCCACAATCTGTGCAATTAGTTATTTTTTTCATCTATATTTAATACTTCATGCATATGTCCAAACATCCGATGGGACAGGGACTAAAATTTTCCTGTAGGAACCAAACACCTGCTTAGAAACCGAGTCAGAAAAATGGTGTAGGTGCATTATTGGTCTAAATACGTTAGTAACAAGAGGTCTAAATATGTTTTCTGGAAACATTAGTAACATAATTTACTTATAACATATTACAGTTTTCATAAATTGTAGTTATATAAACACAGGCTGCTATCGTAGTATCGTACCAAAGAAAACTTCAGCACAACAGCCTGTGTGTTTAGTTCGTGAAATTTGAGAATTTGACTACTGTAGTATTTTTGTTTTTATTTAATAATTAGTGTTTAATCATGGACTAATCAGGCTCAAAACGTTCGTCTCGCGATTTCCAACCAAACTATGCAATTAGTTTTTTTTCGTCTACATTTAATGCTCTATACACATATCGCAAGATTCGATGGGATAGCTACTGTAACACTTTTGGGGAAACTTTTTAGGAACTAAACACAGCCTGAGTTGGCCTCCTGCTGACCAATTGGCAGACCCATCCTTTGTACTATTAGACTGTTTTCAACAACCGTGACCTAAAATACAAGACACATTTGTTCTTTGGGTAGCGCTATAGGCAAAAGGTTTAATACCTATTTTTGCTCTTCTCTAACAACACGACCCAAAAGACAACCATTTCTGTAAATGGGTCTCCATAAGATAGGATACTCAGATTTGAGTTATGTCTCTCCTGATATCCAAAATGAGTCTTCTATAAATACTCTGTTGGAGGCTATAATTATCCTACTGGAGACCCATTTAAAGTTTGGATATCCCAATAGATCTTCTATTGGAGACAGCATCATCTCTAAATTTCAGCTGGCTAATGAGATGGGAGGTTTGCATCCTCTGCCATCGTGTAGCCAGCTGTATCTCCTCTGAAACTCCATGACTCCTCATATAAGAGAGCTGGTCAGATAGCATGATATCTGAATCTGAGTCGAGAAACATACATTAGTCAAAAGAAGCACACCTCAAAGTTTGCTGGAAGTTTTTCCGACGTGTGGGGGCCCTGTTCGTTTGAACTTATCAGCCGTACTATTTTAGTAAAATAATAGTATTTTTCTCTCACAACAAATCAACATCAGTTGTTTTTCCAGCCAGCCAAACAGAAGACTGTAGATTTACTGAAAGGTGCAGTTTTTTTTTTTTTTTGCACTTTATGCAGGTACGTCCTGATGGCTTTGCAGAAATCGGTCCTCACACTGAGTAAATGATGTGGCTAGAATTTTAATTCAGAAGATTACGGTGGCATGAATGATGAGAGATGCTATATATGCTGAAGCAAGAGAAAATTTTCCTAATACTCTCTTTCTGCTTGATCCTGTGGTGTGGAGGTAGGATTTCCTATTCTTCACTGCTGTCTCTAGTGGTGGCATCTACATGTCTTTCCTTTCCTATTTTATTACCTTCAATCACCACATGTGGTTTTAACTGATTTAAGTCATTTTGCTATTTCAAGTATTAGTAGGATGTACATAGTTTGCTATGGATACCGATTTGAATGTGTTTATTACCCAGCTTTCTACGCCCTGTTCACTTGGCTTATAAGCCGTATTTTTTCAGCCAACGAACAATATTTTTCTCTCACAACAAATCGGCCAACAGTACTTTCAGTCATGGCTTATCAGCCAAACAAACAGGAAATCAAAATGTGCCTTCAGATTTATTTTGTGTTCTTGATCTCTTAGGAAATCAAAATGTGCCTTCAGATTTATTTTTTTCCCTATCGAATTCAGATCCATTTATGATACATATGTGCCCCTATTTAGTTCTGTAAGAAAACTGCTATGTTGAGGCAAATTTACCTTGTTGAAGGCCCAACCGGACCAAACAAAGAGTATCTGCTCAAATTTCAAACTTGCATTAAAGTAACTATATAGTCTGGATTTCAAGTCGTGGTATCTGGGACTGTTTGGTAGAGCTCTGACTCCGGCCAAAACAACTTTAGTTGTGGCTTCATTTGTGGAGCATACTCACTTAGGGAGTTGGAGCTGTTTTTTTTTTTAATCGTTTGACAAAACAACTTCTCCGGTAGTCCAAAAGATAAAATGTTCATACTACCATTTTTTCTTTTTTCCCTTTCCTTTCCTTTCTTTTCTACCTTATCCGTTGGCTCATTCACACACAGGGTTGTGCAGTACTTCCTCCGTCCCTAAATAACTGTTATTTTTGCTTTCCGAGAAACAACTTTGACTATATATATAATACTAATATTTATGGTACAAAATTAATATCATTAGATAGATTCTTAAATCTATTTTCATAATAAAATGCCTTGTTTGTAACAACTTATCAGCCATAAAATAGTGTTTTTCTCTCACAATAAATCAACTTCACCCGGCTTATCAGCCGCAGAAACCACCAGCCAAACAAATGTTGCACGCATTTTCTACACCGTCGTACTTACGGCACGGAAACCAAAAGTGACGGTTATTTAGGAACGAACGAGTACGGTCCCGTTCGGCTTACCTTATAATTTATACTATTTAGCTTGTTTTTTCAGCCGTAACAGTATTTTTCTCTCACAACAATTTAGCCAGAACAGTATTTTCAGCCAATTCAGCCAAGTTTCAGCGAGCCGAACGAGGCCTATGTCTTCAACCTCCGACCTCGCGAGACCTCACGCACCCACGGCCCCGGCATCCTCCGTCCCCACACCCGGCGGCATCTCCCAGCCGCTCTAGCTGCTTGCGCCTCCGCCCCCACACCCGGCGGCCTCGACGACCATGGTGGCCCGCGCCTGGTGGCCCCGTGTGGTGCGCTTCCGAGCGCTCGCCAGGTGGCACCGCGCGGTGTCCCTGCACCCGGCGGCGCGGCTCTCGCCCCCCGAGCACTTGCCCCTTGGCGACCCCGGCAGCCCCGTGCTCAGCAGCGCCCGCACGTCCCAATGAGGGCAAATCCGCCCGTCAACCTGCAGTGGGCCCACGGGAGCAAGCGGAGCCGGTGGAAGCTACGTTTTTTCAGCTTCCACCCTCTCTCTCTCCTCCTCTCTGCGGAATTTCCATGGCTCCCAGCGCGAATCTGGTTGTCTTGCCCCTGTTTGGTTGAAGAAGCCCAAAAACGGCTCCCGGAGCTGCCCAAGGAGCTGTACCAAGCGGCCCAATTTCAGGCTGGGGTGTCCTCAAGCACAGATATCTGAATGAATTGATCTCATTCTCACATAGTCCTTGGCTAGATCTGCAGAGTTGCCAATCATGGTTGGCGTTTCATGGCCTAAAGTCTGGCACCACAATGAGGAGCTTGAAAATTTACAGCAGTGACATGAGAATCTTGAAAATTTACGGCAGTGAGTTTGACCGTGAGTGGGCGAGCGCGAATGAACGGAGCTGAAATAGCTAGGGGTGTTTGATGCTAGGCTAAACTTGAGTCCCCGTAACATTAGATGTTTGATACTAATTAGGAGTATTAAATATAGATTAACTATAAAACTATTGGCATAAATGAAGGCTAATTCGCGGAACGAATCTATTAAGCTTAATTAGTCCATGATTAGCGAATGTGATGCTACAGTAAACCAATGAAATCACGGATCTATTACACTTAATAAAATCATCTCGTGAATTCGTTACGGCTTATACAATTAGTTTTATAATTAGCTCATGTTTAGTCCTCCAAATTGATATCCAAACTTTCAGAAATACTTCCTGCAGGGTGTCTGTCCGTGTCCGTGACTCTGCGTCCGGACGCAGCTCCCCAGGAAGGGGCCCCAAACAAAAAACAAATCCTCATTCGTTCTGCTTATCCGCTCGTCCCTCCCGAGTCCACACCCCACTTCTTCGGCTTATTCGCCCAGCCCCAAAGCAGAGTGGCTACTCATCCGTCCGCCCCCTTCTCCAGCGCGTGCTCGTCGGGCTGTCGCGCTGTTTCCTTTCCCTGTCATCGGCGTGCCGCGCGCCCTCGCTCCTGCGTCATTCACCTACATGGCAGCCACATGTGTCGCTCGGCCTGGCTGCTCATCCGTCCACCCCCTTCCGTAGTGCGCGCTCGTCGGGCTGCCGCGTGCGCTCGCTCCCTGCGCCGCTCACCTGCGTGGCAGTTACCTATGTCGCTCGCTCCCTTGCCGTTCGTTCGTCGCCCATTGCCGTTGGGCGCGCCGCTAACCCCGCCATGGCCACTGGGGCACACGTGCCATTGCGCCTCAGGTCTTCCCTGGCCGAGCCAAAGGCACCCACGAGCATGGCCGATGCTGGTGGTGCTTGTGCTCCGCAGCTCACCGGCTCCCACCCTGACGTTCGGAATCGACTGGCCCAGCCTTACCTCCCCTATGTTGCATATGTATGTTTCAAGTGTTCCAGACGTTTTAGATGTATGTTGCATTTATTTCATCTTGATGTTGCAAAAGTAGATCAGGGCATGTTGCACATGTTGCAAGTATTTCAGAGGCACGTTCCAAGAGTTTGTTCAAATTGTTCCATATGTTTCCAGACGTATGTGTCGGTGTTTCGAGTTACCACCGACGAGTAAATTTCTAATATTGTGCGTCTAGCTCGGATGGTGTGCTTAGGGGACATGAGATTTATACTGGTTCGGGCAGAAAGTCCCTATGTCCAGTTCGTCGTTGCTGCTCGTGTTACTAGCACTGAAAGCTTGTAGTAGGGGTTACAAATAGGCGAGAGAGAGAGAGAAATGGTCCCAAGTCTCTAGTGGAAATAATGAATGGGTGCAGAGAGTTCGACTACTACTCAGCCGTGTGCTCGTGTGTGTTTATCTCGTGGTCCGGCTTCATGCGGATCTGGATCAATCGGTCGATGGGTCAATCTCGCTTGAATCGGATTGAATTCGATCCCCTTCATGGGACGCCCTGCTTTCCCTTTTATATGCCAAGGGAAAACATGGGTTACAGCGGAGGAAAAGAAAAGAATGAGAGAGAGAAGAAGGCCTTCAGGATCACTGGGTCCTTCTCCTTCATGCGGGTCCTATCGATCATGTAGATGTGAACAGGGGCAACTCTATGTTGCGGCCCTATCCGTCACTAGCGCCATGCGCAAGCGTCTTTTGCCGGTCATGGCGTTCCATCCCATCCCGACGGACATTGTGGTGAACTAACGAGCCTGTCATCGTTCGTAAGAGGGTTAGGCAAAATAGTACTGGCACGCCCGATGCTGTTCTTGATGTGAACCCTTAGGTATGGCCCGTTATGGCCACATGTTACATTAAGGCGTGCTAGTCTCTTCTCTGGTGTCAAAGTTTTGACCCAGGCCCATACGCTTGGACCTGGAGTGGTTGGCGGCAGTATGGGTCCCCGTCGAGCGAGGCAAAGCCCGTGACCTCGAGGTCGGGTGAGGCAGGGCACAAACCCAAGGGTTGGGCGAGACGGAGCCCGTGGCCTCAGGGTTTGGTGAGGCAGAGCACAAACCCAAGGGTCGGGCGAGGCGGAGCCTGTGGCCTTAGGGTCGGACGAGGTAGAGCACAAACCCAAGGATCGGGGAGGCAGAGTGCGTGGCCTCGGGGTCAGGCGAGACAGAGCACAAACCCAAGGGTCGGGCACGGCAGAGCCCACGGCCTCGGGGTCGGGCGAGGCGGAGCCTGCCCCTAGAGGTCGAGCGAGGCGGAGCCCGCGCTCCTACGGGTCGGTTGGAGCTGTAGTTGCGCTCTTGACTGCTCGGATGAATCAATGTTGATGACTATTAGGTCCTCCTCTTCGGGTACTCTAGTATTGGTCCCCGACTGCCAGTGCGAAAAGTGACCAACACGTAAATATTTGTAGTTTTATCGTACGTTGTGATTGGATGTGGCCTAGCACTTAATAACACAGGGTTTATACTAGTCAGGCAACATGCCCTATGTCCAGTTTGAGTCGATCGGTGACTTTATTCCTAAGCCCAGGTGCTTGAAGTTTGCTATGGGGTTACAAACGAGTGGGAATAAGATGGGGGTGCCAGAGGTCCGGTTAGACTCTAGACTGAAGGGCCGAGAGTGATGGGAGCTCCAACATGCACTAAGTGTTCGAACGTATGCTCTATGTTGCTTTAGAGTCCTAGAGCTGTGAAGCTGTTCGAGTGCTCGGAATGTCTAAAGCTTAGCAGAGGGAATCAGAATGAACCGTCTGTCATCGGTCTTTTGTTGTCTATCCCCATTGGGAGAGGGCGCATCCCCTTTTATAGATGAGGGGGTGGCCTTACAAATGAGAGAGAGTGTATATGCTACCTAGCCTTGTTGTCCACGCCATCCAGTACAAGATGGTTTGTCGGTGCCCAAAATACTATTGATGCCCAGATGCATATGACAGGCTCCATCGTGTTCTTCTGGTATGGCAAATGTCGGCGCCTACCATACTATAGGACAAATGTCGGCGCCCATAACACTGTTCATGTTCTGACATGTCTAGAAGGTTATAAAGTACCCTTCTGACATGACCTGATAGTACTATCCTGTAGGTGTGCAGAGTACGGTCCTTGGTATTGCGGTTGACTTGAGCGCCTTGCCTTATCTGCTTCGCCTGATTTCTTGGGTCCTCACCGAGCGGGTGTCCCTGGCCGGTCATTCCTAGTCGGCTCCGACTGCGCCGGTTGGAGAAGAGCCGCAGGCAGAGGTTCGGTGTATTCCTGGTTGGAGAAGCGGGTCAGAGTCAAAAGCGAGCATCGCCCCTCCCTGGCCAGGCCTTCCAATCGGAGAAGCAGGTCAGAGTTGGAAGCAATCGTTGCCCCTCCTTGGCCAGGCCTTCTGGTCGAAGACTAGATTGCTCTTTCGGCCTGTCATTAGGCATTTGGGTCGGCCTAGGAGTTGTGCATCATTTGTAATGTCATCTGTTGGGCTGAGCTTTTGCTAGAAAGGAGGCCCATTAGGGACCTCGGGTTTATGAACCCAACACCGACAGTAGCCCTCGAGCTTGCGGAGGAGTAGAATACTCCTTCGGAGGCTTTTCTTGATGGGAGGACTCTAAGAGCCTTGGCCTTCTTTTGTCACCCATGGTGTGCCCTAGGGATGGTGATTCCCTTTTGTCGTGATCGGACCCCTCGGGGGTATAGCTATGAGATTTGGTGGGTCAAAAAAGATCTTTCATGGTTTTGACCCCTACGGGGGTCTGTCGTTCTATGACCGTACGTTTGATCTCCTTGCGAGTCCAACTTTCCTTGAGCCCCCACTGGTAGCAGGGGTCCGATCGAGGGTCGGCTCATCTTCGTGATCATCTTCCCTCAAGCGTTTTTTCTAATAAAAATGAAGGGACTAAGCCATGCCATGATTTTCCCCTATGAACGAATCCTGGTGCTCGGTCAGCTGTTAACGGGCTAGTCCGAGTGGGTCCCCAGCATCCTGTTCATGGGGGTCCGGCTTGGGTCAGCTGGTGACCGACTCCAGATTCTCACCGATCAATCCATATAGTTCTTGGGTCCGTCCGACCAGTCCCAAGGGCTCTCTGCCTTTCTTTGAGGAAAAGCCATGGATCATATCTGGCCAAGACTCGAACGTGGGCCAGCATGCCTGCGGCGCTCGTGCACCCTAGTATTGGCTGCTAGTGGGCCCAACCCTTTCCATCCCTCACTCTAAAGGTGCCTGGAGCGGTTGTCAAATCCATCGGTGGGTCAGCCCTCGAATTCCTAGGCCTAGACAGGCCATAGGAGCGTCATCAGCTCCATATCCCTCTTACCTATGACGAGTCGTGTCCTGTTTGGGGAGGTGAAACATCCAACACATTTTCTAAGGGGACAGCCATAGGTTGTGTGTGCATTCCCCATGACGAGTTGTGGTGATAGGTCATGGCAGGCGCAGAGATCTAGGTAGGCAGTTGGTTTCCTCGCACCCGTGCCCCTATAAAACCAAAGGGTTGGCCCTCCGTGTTTCATATGTATGCCTACATGCTTACCTCCACAGCCACACTGCCAACGCCAATGCTTAGGTTGCCTGCCTCCATATCTCTGTCGCCGTTGAGCTCGCATCCATCTGCCCCCACCTCCAATGGATCCATGGTGTCATTCCAACATCACCTTCCTATGCATGGAGGGCCTCATTGAAAGCTCTAGTTTGGTTTTGGTTAATTGATGAAACCCTAAGTGCTAACCTAGTTTATCAAAGTGATTATGAGATAGGTAGCACTACTCCAAGTGATGAAGCAATGACGAAGATCATGACAAAGGTGATAGCATGGTGATGATCAAATGCTTGAACTTGGAAAAGAAGAAAGAGAAAAACAAAAGGCTCAAGGCAAAGGTATAAAATGTAGGAGCCATTTTGTTTTAGTGATCAAGACACTTAGTGAGTGTGATCACATTTAGGATAGATAGCCGTACTATTAAGAGGAGTGAAACTCGTATCGGAATACGGTTATCAAAGTGCCACTAGATGCTCTAACTCATTGCATATGCATTTAGGATCTAGTGGAGTGCTAACACCCTTGATAATATTTGTGAAAATATGGTAACACATGTGCACAAGGTGTTTGCAGGGTTGAGATTCGGCACTTTTGGGAAAATGAAATGTCTATTTTCTATTGCGCCGGATGCAAAATTCTTGGTGGTTGGCATACTTGAGCAAGGGTGAAGAAGTTAGAGTTGAAATGGAGTTGGTCGAAATGATGCTGGCGTCGGTCTACCGACCAGACGCTGGGTCACTCAGCGACCGGACGCTGAAGGGCTGCGTCCGGTCGAGCTGTCAGACGGCACAGTCGCTAGGGTTGAGCACCGGACGCTGGTCTGCGTCCGGTCGAAAAACACATGCCTCGGGGAGCTTACTGGAAACGACCGGACGCTGGAGCTTTAGCGTCCGGTCAGTTTTACCGGAGCGTCCGGTCAGCTTCGTAACCGTTGAAATCTGACGAACAGCGTTTGAAGCTGGTGACGCGTGGTGTCCATCGGGCGACCGGACGCTGAGGGCCAGCGTCCGGTCAGAGCGTGTTTTGCCCAGTGAAGGGGTACAACGGCTCTATTTGATGGGGGCTCTATTTATAGCCCCATGGCTGGCTCAAGGGATTACTCTTGCACATTTTCATTGACATAGCATCCTTGTGAGCTTAGCCAAAGCCCTCCCACTCATCTCCATCATTGATTCATCATCTTTGTGAGATTGGGAGAGAATTCAAGTGCATTGCTTGAGTGATTTCATCTAGTGGCACTTGGTATTCATGTTGCGCTGCGGATTTCGCTTGTTTCTCTTGGTGGTTGCCACCACCTAGACGGTTGGAGCAGCGGTGAAGGATCGGCACGAGTTGGTGATTGTTTGTGGCCGCCTTCGGTGATTGTGAGGGGAGTTGTACCTTCCCCGGTGGAGCGCCGAAAGGTAACTCTAGTAAATTGCTCGTGTCATTGAGTTACCTCACTTGTGGGTCGGTTCTTGCGGTGTCCAATCGTGTGGACGAGGTTTGTGAAACACCTCTTAGCCGCCGAACCACCAAGTGTTGGTCGACACAACGGGGACATAGCGTGTTGGCAAGCACGTGAACCTCGGGAGAAAATTGATTGTCTCTTGTCTTTGGCATTCTCCCGGTGATTGGCTATATATTTATCTTATGATTGGTTCATCCCCTACACGTCGGTATAATCACTCAACTCACTTATTACATTCTTGCAAACTAGTTGACACAAGCTCTTTAGTGTAATTAGAATTGAGAGCTTGCTTTATTATTTATATTCATCTAGTTGAGCTCTTTAGAGTAGCAAGGTTGAGAGCTCTTAGTGAGTAATTACAAAGCAAGTTTGTGTGCCTAAGTAATCATTGCAACTAGAATTGTTGGATAGGTGGCTTGCAACCCTTGTAGAGCTAGAGCAAGTTTGCATTACGCTATTTGTCATACTAATCAAATTGCTCTAGTTGATTTGTAGATTTTTTAAATAGGCTATTCACCCCCCCTCTAGCCATATTAGGACCTTTCACTCATCCATCGCGGTCTTCTCTATGCACGGACCTTGGCCAAGGAGTGGTTGCTGCCCGATGACGAGGATTCGCCATCACCACCCGATGGCTATGTGGTGTCGTTCGCCCACTTCCATAAGTGTGGGCTTGCGACCCCTACCCACAAATTCCTCTGGGGGCTGCTGCACTTCTACTAGATTGAGCTGCGGCATCTTAATCCCAACGGGATCCAGCACATGGCGGCATTTGTCGCGCTTTGTGAAGAATTCCTAGGGATCAGCCCCACTTCGACTTGTGGAGGTATTTCTTTGCCATCAACCTCTAGAAGAAGAGGGAGAAGGGTGGTAGGCAGGAGCTGCACATGCCGATGTGGTGCACCGATATCCAACTTCAGAATAATCGGGTCAGCGAGTACCCGTCCATGCGGCTCTCAACATCCAACAAAGGGGTGGCACTCACAGTGGTTCTACCTCAAGAATGACGCTGCCGCCCCTCTACCGAAGTTCATCGGGCACCTGATTGAAGAGGCCCTGGAGTAGTGGACGAAGTGGGGCATCCACATCCTGAAGGAGAATGGCCTAAAAGGGTCAGGCGTCATTGGGGCCATCCACATCCTGAAGAAGAAAATCCAAGACCACATCACTGCCATCCACATCCTGAAGGAGAATGGCCTGAAAGGGTCAGGCGTCATCGGGGCTTACCACTCAAGGAGGGTGGCAAAGTTCATGACATGCGCGCTTCCACTATACGCGATGGAACTGCGCTTGCCGACGGAACGCTCCCCAACTCTGAGATCATGCAATGCATCAAGGAGGCGATGGAGCCTTTGCGGGATGACTCGAGTGCCGCCCTCAACTTCGTCTACCTGGTGCTGAGGCATCCTCTGATTCGGTCGGAGCCAGGTTATGTTGTCTTCATAACTTTAAGAGGGGCAGGACTAGCCGAGGGACCTCATCCTCACGGATCACCCAGTGCTGCTACCGAGGGATTCAACCATGAGGATGGTGAATCTCACCAAGGGCGAGCAGCTGAGGAAGGAGAAGGAGGACAAGAAGAGGAAGAACCAGCGGAAGCTGCAGGCGCAGGAACAAGGGGAGGACACTGACGATGATGATGACGATGATGATGGCGACCTCGATGAGGTGATGGAGGAAGAAGAAACGGTAGCTGACTATATCGAGTGGGACAACCTTGAGAACGAGGATGCACTGATAGGCGTCAATTCGTCCCTACAGGCGTTAGGACCCTTCCCATTCCATGGAGGGGAGGGGACATCCGATGAGCCAGCGGAGGTAGGACGTATCATAGGCCTACCCTAGGAGCCAGTAGAGGCAGGCAGCTCTGCCGTCGTGCCCGAGGTGCCAGCAGAGGCGGGCGGCTTCACCGTCATGCCCCAAGAGCCAAGGGGAGCAGGGCGTTCCGCTACTGTGCCTGTTTACACCAAAATTTGGTAAGCTTATCCTGGAAAGGAAGAGATCGGCCGATGATGTCAAAAGCAAGAAAGTTTCCTAATTAAGGGATATTTATGAGCCGGCCAAGAAATATTATTTAATTAATTTGAGAGAGACATGACGTCTAGGTGCATACTAGGATGAAAGAAACAAGGACACGTATCAAATATGGAAGCCTCATCAACAAGGATTCTACATAAGGGAAATTAGAGTCCATGTATCTTGGTATTTCCTTTTATCTAGTCATGTTTGTTTAGGACTCTTATCAGCCTAGGGTATAAATATAAACCCCCAGCTATTGTAAAAAACACACAATCAATCAAATACCAGTTATTTACTTTTTTGGTTCCGACCACCCCTTAGGAGTAGGAGTAGAGTAGATCTCGATGAATTCTTCGGCCACACAATCTAATCTGCACTTTAAATGATGAGTTATGTTTTATTCGCTGTTTTATGTCAATCTTGATCGTGCTTAGCGTGCGGTTAAGGCATGTTTGATCTTGAGTAGATCTATTGGCTAATGAAAACTATTCCATGGACCGTTATCATGGCCTATGTGATTCTGCCTCACACCCCACTATTAGCACCGTGGAGTGGGGATCGTTATTTGGTAGATCTATTCCTGAGAGGGCATGACCTTAACTGTTCATTATGCCTGAATCAGCTGTTTTAGATGATATCAAGCGCTTTCATGAACAGTCCGCATCACGAGATTGTTGAAGTAGCGATAGGTTGAAAGATGTGTTAGCCCCATGATCTTATTATTGTATTATGGCCTGCATGATTCTGCCTCATGCCCCACTGATATTAGTAATAAGTTAGGGTTGTCGAGTCTATTATTGTTTCTATGGCCTACATGATTCTGCCTTATGCCCCACTGGTTACAGCGATAGATGAGATCTAATATGTTCCTTAGATTTATCTCTATGAAATGACTGAATGATGATGAATTGTTTCTTCTATAAAGGAGTTTGATTACTTGCAGTCATTGGCTTAGCATGAACTAATTGTTGTTAATATCTTATTGCCATTGACCAATATTTGTTTAAACAATGATATTCATCCAGAGTGATAACCGATTCTTCTTACACAACCCCATGAGCTTTAACCGATTTATTCTTATGAATATGCTAGAATCAACTATTTAGTCAATCTCCTTTCATATCGGCTCTTAGAGCTGCACATTTAGGACTGTGTGGCAACACCGGCATGTTTTGCCCGTAATTACTGATAAACTTTCTCTCATTGTCAATTACTAGGTCAAATTGACTGGCACATCTTGAGAGGAGTGCGCAGCATCGACCACCCCTGCGCTGAAGCTAGGTGGATCTCTAGCTCCATCGAGCGGACCCTTCTGGCTTGCTCGTGTGTCCTCGGCATGGGACGAAATTCTGTGTCGACACACGTTTCTGGCACGCCTGGTGGGACCCCACAATCGTCATGGTGGCTCACAACAACAACGACATCCTTATCATACATTATGAAGATCTACCTGCTGGAGATAAAGATGTCATCGGTAAAGCTACAGAAGAATTTCAGAGCAAATGTTTGTTTTCCTACACCAAAACACATGACAACACAATTGTTCAGAAATTTCCACTACCGAGAGTTCTATTACATGGGCAGACAAATACAACTGAAGCTGAAGACATGCGTTTCTTTACGGAAGTTGTAGACAAATCTATTCATGATGCCATATCAAGCCAAAATGGAGCTTTCTTGGACACATTCCACAACGCCATGAAAGAAGTAATTCATAGGTTTCCAGTTGGTCAAGTTGGGCTAGCTTATTACGACATTCTAGATCCGTCGACCTAAGGGACTAATCAAGTCGGTACCAACCATCAAAAGCAGCACCAACTGGTAATGGTGATGTCTAGGCAGTTCAGGGTTCATCTTAACAGGCTCAAGGAACTACTACGAATTAGATATAGTATAATCCTAGACCGCCAGTACAGCATGTGCAATAGCCAACGGGGCAAAGTCAGAACCAGGTGATCAATTTTGGCACATCAGGCCACATACTATCATCGGCTCAAAAAATAGCACCATCAATTCAAAGGATCCATAGAGATATAGATCCTTATGTCTATAACCAGAGACTTCAAGCAGCAAGCCAGCAAAGGACCCAGCAGATAGAAGTTCCACAAGGATATCACTATGGATCAGACTATAACACCCTTCACATGATTCCAAATCCAGGGTATCAAGGCACACGGGATTTCAATCCACAGATGGGTCTACAAGTACAGAGAAATCCAAATTCAAATGCTGATGAGTTGCTGTTGAAAGTGACCGAGATGATGAAGAATTAGTTCGGTCTGAAGCCAAAAGGGCTGACCTTCTTGTACAAATGCCCATATCTAGAATGGTATGATTTGGTCGCCCTTCCCACAAATTACAGGCTCCCAGAGTTCGCTAAGTTCACTGGCCAAAACAGTACAAGCACGATAGAACATGTCAGTCAGGTATCTTACACAATTGGGTAAAACATCAGTTAAGGATGCCCATCGAGTTCATTTCTTCTCCTTGTCCTTGTCAGGGCCAGCCTTCACTTGGTTTTCATCATTGCCGGTTAACTCCATTACCAACTAGGCTAACCTCGAGAAGAAATTTCATGCATATTTACTAGGACTGGAGAAAAGAAGATTACCAATCTAACAACTATAAGGCAGAAGACTAATGAATCGGGCACTGAGTTTCTTTAGAGGTTTTGAGAAACTAGGAACTTATGCTTCTCCTTAAACTTGGCTGATGATCAACTAGCTGCTTTAGCCGTTCAAGGAATGTTGCTAATGTGGAAAGAAAAGCTACTGGGACAAGAATTTGACAACTTGGGTCAATTGGCTCAACGAGTGGCAGCTGCTCAATAGCCAATTCTAGAGCATGCATAGGGACACTCGATTCCAGAAGAGTACCATAGTGGATCGAAGCTTATAATCCATACTCAGTCGATGACTGGCTATGAAGATGAAGAAGAAGAGGTTGCTGCGGCTGAATGAATTAGGGGCAAAAAGATAGTAATGGTGCCAAATCCTTGGGGAAAGAGGGGTCAAGGAGAGCTATAACTTTGATGTCACAAAATCAGACTAAGCTCTTCGATTTCTTGCTTGAGAAGGGGCAGAATCAAGTTGCCCGATAATCATGTTATGTTGCCCCCTGATCAGTTGAAGAATAAGAAGTTCTGCAAGTTCCATAATGCTACTTCTCATTCTACTAATGAATGCAGAATTTTTTGGCAGCATATATAGAGGGCTATTCAGCAAGGAAGGCTCAAATTCGATACGCCTTGGAAAATGAAAATTGATGATAATCCTTTCCTAGGAGATCAAAACATGGTTGATGCTAGGCTGCTCAAAGGAAAGACTGAGGTCCTAACATCAACCAAATGAAGAGAAGCTAGAATAGTCGATCCCAAGATGCAAATATCGACCGACGAATATAGGGAAATTAAAAGACGTCGCAATAAACAAAAGAGTCGATATGAGTAGGGAGGAATGTCAAAAGCAGGGGCGACAAAGCCATGAGTTACATCTTGGATCTTGTTGAATAAGTGGTAGTGGTAGAAGGAGAAGGAGGACAAGAAGAGGAAGAACCAATGGAAGCTGCAGGCGCGGGAATGAGGGGAGGACACTGACGATGATGATGACGATGACGATGGCGACATCGACAAGGTGATGGAGGAAGAAGAAATGATAGCTGACTATATCGAGTGGGACAACCTAGAGAATGAGGATGCATTGATAGGCATCGGTTCGTCCCTGCAGGCATTAGGACCCTTCCCATTCCATGGAGGGGAGGGGACATCTAGGGAGCCAGCGGAGGCAGGATGTACCATAGGCCTGCCCTAGGAGCCAGTAGAGGCAGGTAGCTCTACTGTCGCGCCCGAGGTGCCAGCAGAGGCGGGTGGCTTCGCCATCACGCCCCAAGAGCCAAGGGGAGCGGGGCGTTCCGCCAATGTGCCTGTTTACACCAAAATTTGGTAAGCTTATCCTAGAAAGGAAGAGATCGGCCGATGATGTCAAAAGCAAGAAAGTTTCCTAATTAAGGGATATTTATGAGCCATCCAAGAAATATTATTTAATTAATTTGAGAGAGACATGACGTCCAGGTGCATATTAGGATGAAAGAAACAAGGACACGTACGGCCGCATCGATCCGATCGACCTCCACTGCTTATCTATAAGTACCATCATGGCTTATACCTCTGTTCATATGGCTGCATCAATCCGGTCAACCTCCACTGCGACTCTTGTATAAGTTAGTTATCTACTCTTGTCTAGTTCAAGTATGGCTGCATCGATTCGATCGACCTCCACTGCTCGAACTAGATTAGGTCAAGTTATTCGGCTCTATCTAAGGGTGGCGTTCCTTCGGATAGATTCATTAAGTTACCAATATTGCTTGTTGCTTCCATTATTTACTTAATTACAGCAATATCACTTCGCCCTATTGGGAATTGATCTAGATCGGCCCTTATATCTTTGTTAACCCATCATTTGTTAATCTAAATTGATCTAATCTACACTTTAAACAATTGAGTTATGTTTTATCGGCTGTCTTACGTCAATCTTGATCATCCATAGCGTGCGGTTAAGGTATGTTTGATCTTGAGTAGATCTATTAGGCTTGCGAAAACTGTTGCATAGTCCTGTTATCATGGCCTGTGTGATTCTGCATCACACCCCACTAGTTAGCACCATGGAGTGGGGAATCGTTATTTGGTAGATCTATTCCTAAGAGGGCATGATCTTAACTAGTGCATTATGCCTGAATCGGCTGTTTTAGCTGATATCGAGCGCTTTCATGAACAGTCCGCATCACGAGATCATTGAAGTAGCGATAGGTTGAAATATGTGTTAGCCCCATGATCTTATTATTGTATTATGGCATGCATGATTCTGCCTCATGCCCCACTGATATTAGTAATAAGTTAGGGTTGTCGAGTCTATTGTTGTTTCTATGGCCTACATGATTCTGCCTTATGCCCCACTGGTTATAGCGATAGATGAGATCTAATATGTTCATTAGATTTATATCTATTAAATGATTGAATGATGATGAACTATTTCTTCTATAAAGGAGTTTGGTTACTTGCAGTCATTGGCTTAGCATAAACTAATTATTGTTAATATCTTATTGCCATTTACCAATATTTGTTTAAACAATGATATTCATCCAGAGTGATAACCGATTCTTCTTACACAACCCCATGAGCTTTAACCGGTTTATTCTTATGAATATACTGGAATCGACTATTTAGTCGATCTCCTTTCATATCGGCTCTTAGAGCCGCACATTTGGGACTATCTGGCAACACTGCAATGTTCCGCCCTTAATTACTGATAAACTTTCTCTCCTTATCAATTGTAGGGTCAAATTGACTAGCACGTCTCAGGAGGAGTGCATAGGATTGACCACCCCTATGCTAAAGCTAGGCGGATCTCTAGCTCCATCGAGCAGACCCTTTCAGCTTGCTCGTGTGTCCTTGGCACGGGATGAAATTCCATGTCAATAGTGCCCCAGGAGCTGCTAGGGGCGAGCCCCTCTATCTAGGAGCAGGGGTTGGGCTTAAAATGGCCTCGTTCTGATGAGGCAGAGCAAGGGTCGAGGGGTTCGTCCCCCAAACTCATCTGTGGCTCGACGGTGCTGAGGTGAGTTATTAATTCCTCTATTTTTCATGTTTTAGTCAAATTTCATCATGACTTATGTTTTTCATCCCTTGCAGTGTCGGCAGGCATCGGAATCCTTTGGCGCTGGCATCGAAGAAGAGCATCACCCTCCAATTGGGGCGGTGGCCGTCGACTGGTGTCATGCCCGTTTCGGGTGGGAGCGGCACTAGTGTGACCATGTCACCGGCAAATCGGGCATCGCCCATGGTGGTGCCTGTGCCCTTGGTGGGACAGGCGAACGCGGGCGTTCAAGGGGCACCTTTGGAGGTCGTGGAACAGCCAATGATGGCCGTGATACTGCTGTCGATGGTGGGCTGGATGGGGCTACCGACCGTGCTCGTGGCACCGACCATGGCAGGCGCGATGTAGCTGATCATGACCCCACTGATGCAGGTGGAGGTGGTGGCAGCCATGATAGATGGGTCACAATCGGGTGCAATCGTAGCATCACCTGAGGCACCGACGCGACCCGTGCCATCGGTGGCCCAAGCGACGGTGTCTGGTGTAGGCCAAATGGAGGGGGATGCGGCCGAGGGTCCCTAGGAGTCATGGTGCTAGGAGAGAGGTTGGCGTCCACATGGCTGACACCTTCCATCATCGGAGGGGGCGTCCCGGTAGGGACGTCATGACGAGAGGGGTCAGTGGTGCTTGGAGCCAGCGGGGAGTCATCCCTGACCCTAATGTCGGTGGGCAGCGGCTCACCTACATGGGGTGAGCCCCTGCTCCAGTGGATGAATCCGTAGGATTTGGCGTCGAGCTGGCGTGGTGCAGAAGGTCAGCTCCCTCTAGGCCGACCTCAAAAGCGCGATGACCTGGAAGCTGGAGGCCAAGAGCGTTTCTGCCGGGCTGGCTATGGATCTCATCGAGGTGAGGAGAAATCTTCAGGCGGAGAGTGACAAGCTCGGTATCCTGAGTGCTGCCCTCAGAGTGGTCTACGATGACCTTGAGATGGTGCTGTTGGAGGGGACCAGCTCGCTCGCGGCTCATGCCATCGAGATCATGGCTCGGGTGCGCCAGCTCAAGAGGAATGCCCTTCATGCTGGGGTCAATCAGTCCTTCATGATTGCTCGTTCTCATTATGGAGACAGCATCGATCTGGAGGTGATGAGCCATGGCTATGCGCCTAGTTATGAGGTCCACGAGCTGGAGGAGATGGAAAGAGCGGTGGCTCCCCTTTCGTAGGACCTAACGGACAAGATAGAAGGCATAGTTCTCCTCCAAGGGGCTAGTTAGTTAAATAGGTCAGGCAATCATTTTTGTAATAAGTAGGACAAGTTACGACCCTCGTGTTTCGTTTAAACAAGCTTATTATTTTGTTTGAACAAATTTGTTCTTTCTCCCTTTTTATGTGTAAAAAGGAGTTAATGCGTTCTGACCCTTCCTGTTGTTAAGACCATAGAGCTTGAGGTGTGGGTGGGAAACTCTGATCACGGTGGTAAACAAGAGTGTCATAGCCACTAGGGTGTAGGTTTCTTATAGTCCGACCAGCCTTACTCAGTCATTTGTTTCCGCAAACCTTGCCTCTAGGTTTTAATCGTGCGAAAGAGTCAGGCGCGGCAACTATTTTAGAAAGAGTATGTATATACCCTTATCAGCCCCCGAGTGAGACCCAACCCCTTGTCGTTGCTAGGGTTGGGTTTCACTAAAGATTGAGGAGACGATAGAGAAACTAGTAGGAGAAAGCGTTTCTTGTTTTAGAAACGTTATTCTTAGTTTTCATACATACCGCCTCTCTAGGACCGAGCCATCATTCTGTGACCACGCATTTGGTCTCCTTGTGAGTCCAACTTTCCTTGAGCCCCTACACATAGTGGGGGTTCAGTCGAGGGTCGGCTCATCTTTGTGATTGTCACCCCATCCACGGTTTCTGCAACCAGAGTGGTTGAGCTAACATCACTAGCCTTGATGGCTCAAGTGACGCTCTCGGTGAGATCGCTAATGGGCATGTCTGAGTGGAATCTAGATCCATCGTTCATGACGGGGTTGGCATAGCCCTCATGTGGCATTCCAATGCTCCTTAACCAGCCTCTCGGTAGATGCTTGAGTCATTTCGGAGACCGACTCAGGTGGCCCGCTGGCCTCCCCTCGATGGAGATTCTGTGGGTTTGGCTCGAGGTTAGGATCGAACGAGAAGGTCAAGATGACCCTGTCCGCTTCTGAGTGGTCGGGCAAAGGCCGCTGGGGCTCATCTATGTTTTCTCCCCTGGCTCTGTTTGATGTGAGGTGGCCTCGAGCCCTTCGTGGGCTGGCCTTCGAACCTCGGTCGGTCGGATTCCCGAGTTGGGGTCAGGTGGCTCGAGCCCCCGAGCCCCGTTGGGCTCGGTAGGGGTCAGCGGTTTTTATGCATCACCCCGTCCATAGTTTCTGCAACCGGAGGGGTTGAGCTAACGACACTTGCCTTGATGGCTCGAGTGTCACGCTCGGCGAGCTCGCTAACGGGTATGTCCGAGTGAAGTCTAGGTCCGTAGTTTGTGATGGGGTCGGCATAGACCTCATGTGGCATTCCACTGCTCAATAACCTACCTCCCAGTAGATGCCTGAGTCATTCCGAAGACCAACTTAGGTGGCCCATTGGCCTACCCTTGATGGAGATTCTATGGGCATGGCTCGAGGTTAGGATCAAATGAAAAGGTCGAGATGACCCTATCCACTTCTGAGCGGGTCGGGCAAAGGCCATTGGGGCTCATCTGCATTTTCTCCCCAGGCTCTGTTTGATGTGAGGCAGCCTTGAACCCTTCATGGGCTGGCCTTAGAACCTCGGTCGATTGCCGCTCATATCGAATGAAATGACTACCGCTTTGTGACATGACGCAAAGCGTTGTGATGCAATAATTGCATATGCGATGCTTGGATGTATGAGAATGGATGAATGAATGCTCATGCATTGGAAGAGCAAAGTGGGGTTTGGTAAAGTTACCTCGATGGCTCGAGTGACGGGTTCTAGGAGCTCTTACCGGATATGTTCGAGTGGGATCCGGTTCCATCATACGTGATGGAGTCGGCATAACCCGTATGGGGCATCTTGCTGCTCCTTACCCATCTCTCAGGCAATGGTCAAAGCCATCTGATTGACTTGGGTGACCTACTAGCCTCTCCTTGATGGAGATTCCACAGGTGGGCCTCTCCAAACCCTTCCTAGGAAGGCGGAGGCTAAAGCTTGGGGTGCGGGCAACAAACTCTAATCATGTTGGTGAGCAAAAATGCCGCAGCTGCTAGGGCGTAGGTTTCTTGCGATCGGACCAGTTTTACTTAGCATTTGTTTCCACAAACCTTGCCTCTAGTTTTTAGCATGAGAAAGGGGTCGGGCATAGACAATGTATGCTGAATAGACACTCTTGCCAGCCCCCAAGTGAGGCCCGATCCCTTGCCATTGCTAGGGTCAGGCATCACTTAGAGATACAAAAGGGTCGGGCATAGAGAATGTCTACCGAAGAAACACTCTCTTACCAACCCCTGAGTGAGACCAGACCCCTTGCCATTGATGGGGTTGGGCATCACTTAGAGATCGTGATAGCGAAACTAATAAGATGAAACATGCATAAATTAAGGGTGACCTGTCTCTCGGCTGTGACCCGAGCCATTCGATCGACTTGGGTGACCCACAGGCACAAGACCTACCTTGATGGCTCGAGTGATGGGTTCGAAGAGCTCTTACCGAATATGTCTGAGTGGAATCTGGGTTCGTCATTCGTGACGGAGTCGGCATAATCCGCATGGGGCATCCTACTGCTCCTTACCTGTCTCTCGGCAACTGCCTGAGCCATCTGACCGACTTGGGTGACCCACTGGCATAGGACTTTCTTGCAGAGATAGAGGATGAGATCATCCTCCCTAAGAAATTAGTTAGGCAGATAAGCCAGGCGGTGAACTTGTATTAAGTGGACAAGCTCTTAAATTTCGTTATGGCCAAACAAATTTTTAGCCCTTCTCCCCTTTTTGTATTAAAAGGTTAGTGCATTTCGACCCTTTCTGTCGTTAAGGCTATGAAGCTCGGGGTGTGGGTGAACAAACTCTAATCACGCTGGTGAGCAAAAATGTCGTAGCCGCTAGGGCATAGGTTTGTTGCAGTCTGACCAGTTTTACTCAATGTTTGTTTCTACAACCCTTGCTTCAGGATCTTATCATGAGATAGGGTCGGGCACAGAGAACGTTTGCCAGGTGGATATACTCTTAAATGTGTTCTGACTCTTTCTATTGTTTAAGGCCATAAAGCTCGGGGTGTGGGTGAACAAACTCTTATCACGCTGGTGAGCAAAAGTGTCGTAGCCACTGGGGTAGAGGTTTCTTGTAGTTTGACTAGTTTTACTTAGCCTTTGTTTTCGTGACCTTCGCTTCTAGGTCTTAATGTGAGAAAGAGTCAAGGAAAGAGAATGTCTACCGGATAGATATGCTCTTATCAGCCCCCGAGTGAGGCCTGACCCCTTGCCATTGCTGGGGTTGGGTGTCACTAAAGATCAGGGAGTTGATAGCAAAACTGATAAGAGAAAGTGTTCGTATATTAAGGGTAAAAGCGACGTAGTTGTTTGATGTTTCAGGCATTGACGAAGCC
Organism: Miscanthus floridulus; assembly: GCF_019320115.1. Taxonomy (NCBI): domain Eukaryota; kingdom Viridiplantae; phylum Streptophyta; class Magnoliopsida; order Poales; family Poaceae; genus Miscanthus; species Miscanthus floridulus. Next base: position 98,144,057 of record NC_089587.1, on the reverse strand, counting down.
TTCATCGTCGATGGTCTTGATCTTGTAGGTACCAGGTCAGAGCACCTCCACGACGACATATGGTCCCTCCCATGGTGGAGAGAGCTTGTGGCGGTTCTTGTTGCTCTAGATGAGGCAAAGCACTAGGTCCTCAACGTTGAAGGCCTGATCCCGCACTTGATGGCTGTGGTACCGGCGCAACGCTTGCTGGTACTTGGCCGAGCGGAGGAGGGCAACGTCGCGCGCTTCATCTAGCTAGTACATGGCATCCTCAAGGGATGCCTTGGCTCCCTGTTCGTCGTACGCCCTGACCCTTGGTGTTCCATAGTTGAGGTCGGTCGGGAGGACAGCCTCAGAACCGTAGACCATGAAGAATGGCGTATAGCTGGTGGCCTAGCTAAGGGTCATCCTCAAGCTCTAGAGCACCGTGGAAAGTTTCATGACCCATCGTCCACCAAACTTGTTCAACCGGTTGAAGATCCTAGGCTTTAGGCCTTGTAGGAGCATGCTGTTTGTGCACTCGACCTGCCCATTCATGCGGGGGTGCGCCATGGTGGCCTAATTAACATGAATGTGGTATTCATTACAGAATCGGAGGAGCTTCTTTCCGGTGAACTGTGTGCCATTGTCTATGATAATGGAGTTCAGGACACCAAAGTGATGGATGATGTTAAGGAAGAATAGCATGACTTGCTCAAACTTGATCATGGAGATTGGTCGAGCCTCTACCCACTTTGTAAACTTGTCTATGGTGACAAGCAAGTGCATCTAGCCCCAGGGCATCCTATTGAGAGGTCCGACAAGATTGAGCCCCCAGACCATGAATGGCCATGTGATAGGGATCATTTGGAGTGCTTGGGCCGGTAGGTGGGTCTGTTGAGCATAGTATTGACACCCATCATAGGTGCACACAATCTATTTAGCGTCGGCTACTGCGGTCAGCCAATAGAAGCCTTGTCGGAATGAGTTTCTGACTAGGGTCCTAGGCACAGCATGGTGACCATAGACCCCACCGTGGATATCACTCAGCAACTATTTCCCTTGTTCAATGGGGATGCAGGATACCGGTGTGGCTTCTCCTATAGAGCTCGCCCTCAATAAGTACAAAGGACTTGACGTGATGTGCGAGCTGCCGAGCCTCTGTTTTGTCCATCGGTAGCGCCTCATGGAGGAGGTAGTCAAGGTAAGGCATCCTCTAGTCGGTTAGAGGGTCGGCTCTGTTGTTGGATCCTCGTCAAGCTCCATGACTTTGGGGCCGGATAGAGCCGATGGCTGGTTTGCCCCTAAGCCTAGGGTAGGCGGCCCGTTACTGGCTTGTTCTGGCTCCTCATAGTGGGCTGAGGGCTTGTACTAATCACTGGCGAAGATGCCTATTGGCACTGGCTCTCCGTCGTATGCTGTTTTTGCCAGTGTGCCAACCGCCTCGTTGAGATGCCTTGGAATGTGATTGAGCTTGAGACCGTCAAACTTGTCCTCTAGCTGGTGGACTTCTTGGTAATACACAGCCATCTTGGCGTTGTGGTAGCTTGATTTCTTCATGACTTGGTTGATGACTAGCTGGGAGTCACCCCGGACATCAAGCCATCGAATACCCAACTCGATGGCCATGCATAGGCCATTGATGAGTGCCTCATACTCAGCCACATTGTTGCAGGAGGGGAAATGGAGGTGAACCATGTACCTCATGCATACCCTAAGGGGCAAAATGAAGGCCAACCCCACGTCGGTGCCTTTCTTCATCAGCGATCCATCGAAGTACATCGTCTAGTACTATTGGTCGATGACCGCTGGCGGCATTTGGATCTCGGTCCACTCTGCAATGAAATCAACCAGCACTTGGGACTTGATAGCTGTCTAGGGGGCATACGAAATGCCTTGACCCATCAGCTCGAGTGCCCACTTCATGCTTCTTCCCATGGCATCCTGGTTTTGGACAACCTCATTGAGGGGGAAGGACATCACAACCATCACTGGATGTGACTCGAAATAGTGACTCAACTTCCTCTTGACGATAAGGATGGCATACAGGAGCTTCTAGATTTAGGGGTAGCAGGTCTTGGAATCGAACAAGACCTCACTAATGAAGTACGTGGGATGCTGCACTTTGAGGGCGTGTCCCTCTTCTTCCCGCTCTACCACTAGGGCAGCGCTGACCACTTGCATGGTGGCCATAATGTAGAGCAGAAGTGGTTCTCTATCAGTCGGAGGAACTAGGATCGGGGCCTTCGTCAGAAGCCACTTGACCATGTTAAGTGCCTCCTAGGCCTTGAGCGTCCATTCAAAATGGTTGGCCTTCTTCGGGAGCCGATAGAGGGGGAGACCTCGTTCACCGAGGCATGAGATAAAGCGGTTGAGCGTGGTGAGGCACCCTATAACTCGTTGTACCTCCTTTATGTTCAGAATTAGGCCCATCCTCGTGATAGCTGAGATCTTTTCTGGGTTGGCTTTGATGCCACGCTCGGAGATGTTAAAACCCAGCAGCATACCCCTTGGAACCCCGAAAATGCACTTCTTAGGGTTGAGCTTAATGTTGTTTGCTTGGAGTTTTGTGAAGGTCTGCTCTAGGTTGGCTATGACCTAGTCAGCCATGTTTGGACTTGACCAGCGATGTCATCCATGTTGGCCTCAACTGGTTCACCCGATGAGGTACCTGAAACACTTGAGCATACAACGCTGGTACATAGCCCCATGTTTTTCAGACTGAACAGCATTAGTGACATAGCAGAACAATTCCGAATGGGGTGATGAAAGATGTCACGAGCTAGGTCAGACTCTTTCATCATGATTTGATGGTACTCAGAGTACACATCAAGGAAGCAAACAGGTTCGCACCCCTGAGGTCGAGTCGACTACATTGGTCTATGCGTGGCAAGGGAAACATGATCATTTGGACACACTTTGTTGAGACCCATGTAATCACCACACATTCTCCATTTTCCACTCTTCTTTTGTATAAGAACAGGATTAGCTAACCACTCGGGGTGGTATACTTCCTTGATGAACCCTGGCCACCAAAAGCTTCCGTGATCTCCTCGTCGATGACGCTACTGCTTCTCCTCATCAAAGTGACATAGGCTGCTGCTTCACCTGACTTGGAGCCTGGCCTAATCTTCAAGGCATGCTCGATGACTTCTCTCAGAATGCCTGGCATGTCCGAGGGTCTCCATGCAAAGATGTCTCTATTGGCACAGAGGAAGTCGACGAGCGCGCTTTCTTATTCAGAGGAAAGCGTGGTGCCAATGCGCACCACTTTGCCCTTGGAGCCGCTAGGGTCTATGAGGACCTCCTTGGTGTGCTCCATAGGCTCGAAAAGACCCGACCGACTGCTTGGGGTCAGGTGCTTCTTCGATGACCTTCTTCCTGATGGCTGCAAGCTCTTTGGAGGCGATGATTATCGTGGCATGTTCATAGCACTTGACCTCACACTCGTAGGCGTGCTGGAAGGAGGTGCCGATGGTGATGACCCTGCATGGACCTAGCATCTTCAACTTTAGATAGGTGTAGCTGGGGACGGCCATGAACTTCGCATAGCATGGATGTCCTAGGATGGCGTGGTAGGTTTCGTGGAACTCGACCACCTCAAAGGTAAGGGTCTCCGTCCTATAATTGGTTAGATCCTCGAAGGTGATGGGCAGAACGATCTGCCCAAGTGGCATGGCCTATTTTCCTAGCATGATGCCATGGAAAGGTACCCCGATCGGCCAGATGCGTGCTTGGTCGATGCCCATGGCGTCGAGCATTTTAGCATACATGATGTTGAGGTCACTGCCTCCATCTATCAGCACCTTGGTGAGCCACTTCATGCCGATGATCAGGTCAACCATGAGCGGATATCTTCTCAACAATGGGACACTTTTTGGGTGGTCGGTCTGATCAAAAGTTATGGCGGACTTTGACCATCAGAGGAAGGTAGGCGCGGCTGGCTTGGCCATGTAGACCTCGTGGCATGCAAGCTTCTGGCGGCACTTAGAGTCATAGGCTATCGACCCTCCGAAGATCATGAGGCAGCCATCCAGCATTGGAAAGCCATCGTCCTTCCCCTCGGCATCGTCTGCAACTAGCTTGGGGTCCCCCTATGCTCCCCTTGTTGGAGCCTTTGGACAAGAACTGCCTCACGAGGCCACAATTCTTGTATAGATGCTTGACAGGGAAGGCATGGTTCAGGCATGGCCCTTTGAGCAGCTTCTCAAAGTGGTCTAGGGTGCCCTCGGTGGGCTTCTAACCCCCCTTGTGGTTGGCGGTGGCCACGAGTGAGCCCTCGCGCCGCTGCTTGTTCTTCTTCTTGTTGAGACGATTGGAGGCGCCTTCGCCGGTGTCCTCATCCCGCTTTGCCTTGCCCTTGAGGTGGTTGAAGATCTCTCCAACTGCCTCCTCACCCGAGAGGTGGCTGGCAGCAATATTGAGGAGCTCCTTGGTGGTTCACGGGCCCTTATGTCCTAGCTTATGGACCAGGGACTCACAGGTGGTCCCAGATAGGAAAGCTCCTATGACATCGGCATCGGCGACATTGGGTAGCTCATTGCACTACCGGGAGAAGCGCCGGATGTACCCACAAAGGGTTTCCTTAGACTTATGTCGATAGTTTTTGAGATCCCAGGGGTTTCCAGGATGCGCGTATGTGCCCTAGAAGTTTCCCACAAAGATCTCCTTTAGGTCTGCCCAACTTTAGATTTAGTTGGGCAGAAGGTGTTCCAACCATGTTCACACTAAATCAGCCAGAAACAATGGAAGATTGTGGATAATGAAATCATCATTATCCACCCCACCGGCTTAGCAAGCAAGCTAATAATCCTCGAGCCACAGTTCGAGTTTTGTTTCCCTAGAGTATTTCGAGAAGTTGGTCGGTGGTCGGTACCACGGTGGGAAGGCGGCGTTGAGGATGTGTCGGCCAAAGACCTAAGGTCCCGGCAAGTCAGGGCTCAGGCTTTGGTCCTCACCACTATCGTAGCATCCGCCATGATGAGGGTGGTAGCCGTAGCTAGCCCCCTCCCTCACATTGTCGCGGGCATGCCTGCGGGCATTGAGGGTGTCGCACGTGTCAATGTTGTGGCTGAGACGCTCATGCACTAGGACCATAGCATGTGGCTTGCTGCCTTGCCACGTCTGGTGGACTAACAGTCCTTGTCGGGTCACTCTAAGGGGGCACGCTGGCTGGCATTGAGCTCGCATCGTCAGGACAGCGAGCTCTTGGCCTGCTGTGTCGCCGCACACTCAAGTAGCGTGCGAATCTCATGATGGGCCCAATGATCCTCGGGTGTCATGGGCCCTAGAAGCCCTTGGAGCAAGGCCACCATAGCAGTGATGTTTTGGCTCGCCCGGGTAAAGTGTGGGAGGGCTTCATCGTCCTCGATGATCCTCCGGTTCACGTCGCGGGCCATGGCGCGCGCACGCCCGCCGTCTCTGTGGTGCTCGATCTCTTGCTCAAGCTCTGTGCATTCCTGCTCGAGCTAGAGTCATGCTTGGTCGAGCTCTTGGTGCCAGGCCTTCAGCTGCTCCACCCTCAAGCGAGGTAGGCCCCCTGCATCCCCCTCGACCTCATCATTGAGGTCGTTTTTTGGGGTAGCCTCTCCCTCATGGATGCTTTCGACATGTCCCTCGGGGGTACCCGCCATGAAACATTCTCACGAGGGGTGATGGCTCCCTATGCTAGAGTCAGAGTTGGAGGGCGACTCCATTTCTCCTGCAAGGAGGTCATGGAAAGACTCCTCAACATATTCGGTCATCCCCACGAACTCATCGTTCATAGGGGATGTAGGCGTACGTTGCGCCACAAGGTGGCCAACGGTCTTTGTGGCGTTGCGAAGACCAGACGAGAGCGCTGTCGGGGCACTCTGGATGAGGTATTCCAGGGAGAGCGGCTCTCCACCTGCAAGCTACATTGTGACATTGGTGAACAAGAAGGTGAGGTGGTGTAGGTCCTCCCGGGATGGTCGGGGTGCCAGGAAGGCATCGAGTTGGCGCCCTAACCTCCTGTAGTCGAAGCCGAGGAGCTGGTCGCTCCCAGGGGTGTGGGCTTCCAGTGTGTGCAGCTATAGCTCCTCAAGCACCTCGGTGATCGTGTCAAGGCCAGTGGAGTGGAGTGGTTGGACAGCGGCGGGAGCCTGCGCCAACCCTCCCTCCGCTGTGACGATGAAGTCTAGGTTCCCAAAGCGCACGTGCGCGCCCAGAACCCACCTAACGCCATGACTAGCCATCCGAGGCCTAGTGTGGAGATCGAGACATGCAAAAGGCCCCTACCTGGCGTGCCAACTATTGCTATAATTGCTCAAGCTAGTGCCTTCAAGCGATGCGGGGTGGTGTGGGGAGTGTTCTGGTACTTTGGCCGTCGCCGTTGGTCTCACCGTCGGCAAGTTTTCGTCGGTCAGCGCTGTCGCCGTCGTGGTCAAAGCGGGAGGTCAGGAATGACATGTGGGGTCACCCTGTCAGCGACTGTGTAGTTGAAAAATGAATTTTCTCCTTTTCTGAAATGTTTGAATAGTGTTGTAATTTGATATTTTTGTATAGATTTATTTAGAGCTCCAAAAATTATGAAAATTTTTGTGTTGTCTCTCTGTGATGTATATTATTTAAGAAAAATATGAAATGTTGTTTTTTAGTACTTTTTGAATGTGATAAAAATTGCTCAATTAATTAATAAATGGGTTTCCATGATTTTTCTAGGCTGAATTAATTATCCAAAAATTATGAAAATTGTTTTGCCACTTAGTTATCATGTGATGAACATCTACAAAAATTTTGAGCTCAATTTGAATAAGTTGATTTATTTCATAATTTTGAATTAAATAATTAATTCATAAAAGCAAATAGTAACCTTTAATGATTTAGGTTTTGTTTGAAATTTTGGATTGAGTGATGACCTTGGGTCATTAGTTTGTAATGATCCTTGGCAATTGATGTATGTGTTACGAAAAAGATTTAGTTCGTTTGACTTGCAACTGTATCGCGAAGAAAAGTTGTATTCGAATTGTTAATTTTACATCCATCATCAAGCATCATGTTTCGTATTCCGCATCATGTTAAACATGGCATTGTTACTATATATAGTGAACGAAGGTGAACACGTGGTAGTTAATCAAGTTGCGGAGGAAGTTAATCCGTCTGTTGAGGTCGGATCGGATACTTGTGGAACGTCGCAGGAATCTAACTTTTCTGTCAACGAAGGCAAGCCTCGGATGCATTTAACCCTACCTTATGTTTTACAAATTTTATTGCTTTTGCTTTTCTATACTGCATTAAGTGATTAGGAGTCAAGTGGAAACCTAACTGGTGCATTACCAACCTTGTTTTTTCATATCTACCTTGTTACCAGTTTTAATTCGTAAATGACTAGTTATGCTTAGTCCTGCTTAGCCGGGTGATTACCTGTCACCTGAGAGTTTTAAATGGATCTTTGGTTACTTATGTTATCATGAGATATGAGCATGGAAGTAATAAATCTAGACCGGATGGACTCGGTGTGTGAGAGGCACAAGACATGGAGGTCTTGTGAGCGGCTTCTTACCGCCTGTGTCGATTAAGATCCGTCCGTTGTTGAATTGCATGAGGTGAGACTTTGTAGTACTAACCACATACTCCAGTAAGCCTTAACTCGGCTATTCTATTACGAGAATGGCTACTCATGCACTAGGAGTGAAGAGATGGCGGGAATAGCGTGTACCCACGTGGCAATGGGCTGGATTGGTGGAGTACTATATTCTCGGGTGGCGCGGACCCGTTCTTGTTTTAGAAGATCCGAGGGTAGGTTGATATATGTAAGTCGGGGACCTGCATATGTCGTGTGGTCTAGAATCTCCAGCTGGGTTTAATAATCAGTTCGAATCATCGTCGCTCCTCGGTTATGGAGACTCAGCTCACTGTTCATCATCGTAGTTAATAACTAAAACTTGAGCTGGACTTGAGAAAGAGTTTGATATGAAGTTCATGATCTCATTACGGATCATGGCAGATTCATATATGGTTCTTATGAAGTTTAAATGTTGAAATACTAAAATTTTGTTAAAGAGCTTTTACGCAAAAGAACTTTGAGTATTGCTAAAGCCATACCTTGTATCCCTGAGCCTGCATTCCTGAGTCTTCTCAGCTTTTATTTTGGTTAAGTCTTGTTGAGTACTTTTGTACTCAGGGTTTGTTAACCCTTGTTGCAGGTGAGCCTCATGAGCAGGTCTGTTTTGGACCTTGCTGCATGACTGTTGTTCCTGTCGATGACGATAAGTGAATGTGTGATCCTTGGGCAGGATGCTTATTTTGTGTGTTATGTTTATGTTAATTATGCCACTCTACTACTACTATGGTTTGTAATAATTACTGAACTTAGTTTGTAAGGTTTGAAACAACTGGTTTGTAAACTATGTTATCGTAAGACTTCCTCTATTTTACTCTGATGTATATATTTGAATAAATGTTGTAATACTGCAATGACTCTATAATGTGATCCTGCTCGGAAATCGTGGATGATTCAGGGTTCCCCGAGGACACCCGATAGACTTCTTAAGTTACCAGGAACATATGCATAGTTGTTAAAGGTCGTTGGACAGTGACAAGTGCATGTGGGTCCTATAATTTAGGAGGTTCTACCATAGAATGGTATCAGAGTGATCATTATAAAGTCTTTGTTGTATTGTTTTACAAAAACTTCAAAATGATTTGGGACAAATAAATATAACTTGTAATTTGGTCCAAATTGCTTCTGGCTTATCTTATTTCATTCTCACCATTCCTTAATTGATTAAAAAGGCTTTGTGTGGTGGAGTAGTAATCTTATTATGCCCTATATAAAAATAACTGTGGTTATGTACCTTATAAGCTTTGATGTTTTTGTTCGTAAGAACGATTCATGCATCATGATTAATTCACTTGTTACTTCCTTCACCCTGAGTCTGGGTTGGGTAGTGAGTCTGGGTTGAGTTATGTAATCCATCCTGGCTACTCTTTAGATTTTGATCAGATTGACTTAATTGGATTAATCTTGCTTCCTACAGTATGGCTCGCACCAAGGTAACGCCCCATAAGTCTGTTGGACCTAAAGGAGTTCCTCATCACCAACTTGCCCCTAGAAATGATGGTGCTAGCAGTAGCAGCTCTAGACCTAATCCCCAGGCAGAGATACAGAGGCTTTCAACAGAGTTAGCATAGGCTACTAGGGATAGAGCCTTGGATACCATCCGGCTGGGCAAGTTAAAGGATCAATTGAAGTGTAGCACCACCGCTCATAAGAACTGCGAGCGTATGTTAGTTCATATGGTGGAAGGGAGAAATGAGGCTTGGCATAGGGAAGATGTAGCTAGAGCTAGAGCGCATGAACTAGAATTTTATGTAGAAGATTTAGAAGAACATAATACTACTTTGCATGAAGAAGTCCATAGGCTGAGCAATCTCCTAGATCCAAATCATGAACCTTAAGCTGATGCAATGGACCCTAGTGTCATCATTGCTGATGATGATGAACTTGAAGAGAAAGAAGAAGAAGAAGATCTAGAAGAATTAGTGATGGTTGATGAAAGTGATAATGAAGGCGGAAATATTTTCAGAATGGATACCAATCACAAGGTTTGATGTGGTCGAGGAGAAGAGTAGAGTTGTAAAATAGGGAATCTAGTTAAGTTAAGTAGTCTTGTTTAGGAGCAGGCTTGTGCTTAAATAAGTAAACCCAATGTAATGTGTTTGCCGTGAGCTCTTTTATATCTCAATAAAAGCTTGTGAGTAAAGTTTGGTTTGTTATGAACAGATGCCTCATACTCATGCTTCGGATATTCCTGGTTCTTCGCATGAAGAGGGTGGTGTTCCTAATCCACCACCAGTTCCACTAACTTTAGCTGATGCTATAGCAGCACTAGTCCATGTGACTGTAGAAAATGCTCGATTGCTTTGAGAGATAGCTCAGAGTAATCAGAATATGGTGCAAGGAAACCATGGCCACAATCATAACAGGCAGGAGGCTACGTATGTTGATTTTATAGATACAAGACCATTAGTGTTCACTAAGGCAGATGAGCCACTAGAGGCTGATGATTGGCTTCGGACCATGGAGTAGAAATTTGATCTTATTCCATGCACAGAGATGCAGAAGCCTGTGTTTGCTGCCTAGCAACTTAGAGGTGCAGTAGGTGCCTGGTGGGCAAATCTAGTGTCTATGTAACCAACCGGCATTCCAATAACTTGGGCTGAGTTTCATACTGCCTTTAGAGCTCATTATATTCCAGAAGGAGTGATGGCCATGAAGTTGGATGAGTTCCTTGCTTTGAAGCAAGGGGATCAAACGGTTATGCAATATATGGGTAGATTCAATCACCTATCACAGTATGCATCTGAACATGTCAATACAGATGCCAAGAAAAAGAAATGGTTCATGAGAGGACTGAATACCAAATTACAGACAATGATGACTGCATATGCCAATGTTACTTATCATGAGGCAGTGAATATTGCAATTTCTTCTGAGGAAAAGTATCGGCAGCATAAGGAGATCAAGAAAAAGAAGAGTATGTCGTCTGGATCTTTTGGTGGAAATCAAAAGAGGCAAAAGATAATCTATCATCCAGTCAACCATTATCGCCCTCCTTATCATCCACCATAGTTCCAAGCCAGGCAATAGTCAAATGTCCATCCTGCTATAACCTACCCGAATTCACAACAGACAAATGCTCCTGGTGGCAATGCTCCAACGTCCCAGGGTCATAATTATCCATGTTACAATTGTGGAAGGGCTAGTCATTTCTCTAGGGAATGTTCGTATCCCAAGTAGGCTAATCAAAATTATTAGAAGGTCCTTGCCAATCAACAACAGGGTCAAGCACAGAACAAGAACCACAATCAGAATGCTCAGAAGGGCAAAGATAAAAGGAAGACAGGACGGGTGTTCTATATTCAAGCTGGAGAAATTCCGAAAGGGGAGCCAGTGATGATGGGTATGTTTCCTATCGCCAATCACCCTGTTGTTATGCTTTTTGATTCTGGTGCATCTCATTCATTCATCAATAGAACCTTTGTCGTAAAGCATGCAATTCCAATTGGGGAAACAAAGGAAAGTTTCTTTATACAGTCGCCTGGAGGACGTCTGTGTACTAAGGAAATGGTATACCAGGTACCCATAAACCTGGGTGGGCATATTTTTCCCACTACCATGATTATTCTCAAGGATCAAGATATAGATGTGATCTTAGGAATGAATTGGACGTATCAGTATAAGGCTGTTATAGATGCTTTGCATAGGACATTAAGGGTGAGTTTGCCTAATAGTAATTCTCAGCTTCTTATCCAACTTCCAACCTTAAGGAGATCAGTGGAAAGAGTTTGTGCAACTTTTGTCAAGGAGATTAGGGATATCCCGGTAGTTTATGAATTCCCTAATGTATTTCCTAAGGATTTACCTGGTCTACCACCAGATAGGGATGTTCAATTTAACATAGAGTTAAAGCCTAGAACAGCTCCGATCTCTCGAAGAGTTTATAGGATGCCTCCCAAGGAATTAGCTGAGTTGAAGACTCAGTTGCAAGAGTTGATTGAGAAAGGATTTATTCAACCTAGTTCATCACCTTGGGGATGCCCTACAATTTTTGTGAAAAAGAAAGATGAGACCCTGAGGTTATGTGTTGACTATCGTCCGTTCAATGAAGTGACCATTAAGAATAAGTATCCCTTGCCTTGGATAGACTTGCTTTTTGATCAACTGGCTGGAGCCAAAGTTTTCTCCAAAATTGATTTAAGGTCAGGCTATCACCAAATCAAGATTAAACCTTAAGATATTCCCAAAATGGCATTTACCACGAGATATGGATTATATGAATACTTGGTAATGTCTTTTGGTTTGACAAATGCCCCAGCTCATTTCATGTATCTGATGAATTTAGTATTCATGCCTGAGCTAGACAAGTTTGTGGTGGTGTTTATTGACGACATCCTAGTTTATTCCAAGAACAAGAAGGAACACGCGGAACATCTCAGAATTGTCCTGATCCGCTTAAGAGAACATCAGTTATATGCCAAATTCAGTAAGTGTGACTTCTGGCTTAAGGAAGTATAGTTTCTTGGGCATGTCTTATCAACCGAAGGAGTTGCTGTTGATCCAAGCAAAGTTAAGGATGTGCTTGATTGGAAACCGCCAACCACTGTTCATCAGGTTTGGAGTTTTCTAGGAATGGCAGGGTATTACCGTCGTTTTATTCCAGATTTCTCTAGAGTATCCAAGTCCATTACTAGTTGTTGAAGAACTAAGCCAAGTTTGTTTGGTCATCTGAACGTGAAAAAGCTTTCCAGACTTTGAAGAGACTGTTAACCACTGCACCAGTATTAGCCTAGCCTGATATCGAGAAGTCATTTGATGTTTATTGTGATGCTTCGGATATTGGCATTGGATGTGTATTGATGCAAGAAGGCCGAGTTATTGCCTATGCTTCTAGACAACTCAAGCAACATGAAGAGCACTATCCCACTCATGATCTAGAGTTAGCAGCAGTTGTCCATGCTCTGAAGATTTGGCGGCATTACTTGCTTGGTAATACATGCCATATTTACACAGATCACAAGAGTTTAAAGTATATCTTTACTCAATCGGATTTGAACATGCGACAAAGAAGATGGTTAGAATTGATTAAGGATTATGACTTGGAAGTACATTACCATCCTGGTAAAACAAATGTAGTTGCAGATGCCCTCAGTCAAAAGAGCCATTGCAATTGTTTGATAGTAAGAACAATAGGTTTGACTTTATGCCAAGAGATGGAAAAGTTGAGTATAGAGGTAATTCAACAAGGAAGTTTAACCAATATAATTGTTGAAGCCACTATTCAAGATTAGATTATTGCTGCTCAGAAAGAAAACAAGGGTATAGCCCATATCAAAGAAAGAATCAAGAATGGGAAAGCAGAATGCTTCAAAGTAGATGATGAAGGTGTGTTATGGTTCAAGGATCGCTTAGTGGTACCAAAGGTTCCGGAGTTGCGACAGTCAATTCTTGAAGAAGCACATGCTACTAGGCTATCTATTCATCCGGGAAGTAATAAGATGTACCATGACTTGAAAAAAAAGGTTTTGGTGGACCAAAATGAAGATAGAAATTGCCTGGTATATAGCCAAGTGTGATACTTGTCAAAAGGTGAAAGCTATACATTTGAGGTCTACTGGAGAGTTACAGCCATTACCTATTCTAGCTTGAAAGTGGGAGGATATTAGTATAGACTTTATTGTTGGTCTACCAAGGCATCAAAAGGTTTTGATTCAATATGGGTCATTGTAGATCGACTAACTAAGTTAGCACATTTTCTTCCAGTCAAGAGTATATATCCTACTATCTAGTATGCCAAGATATATCTAGCAAGAATCATGAGTCTACATGGAGTACCAAAGACCATAGTGTCAGATCAAGGTACACGGTTTGTCTCCAGCTTTTGGAAACACTTGCATACTTCGTTAGGTACCAAACTACTGTATAGTACAGCTTATCATCCACAAACCGATGGTCAGACTAAAAGGGTCAATCAAGTACTTGAAGATATGTTAAGGTGTTGTGTCCTTAACTATTCCAAGAAGTGGGATGAATGTTTGCCTTTGGCTGAGTTCTCATACAACAATAGTTATCAGGAGAGCATTAGAATGGCTCCATTTGAAGCACTCTATGGTCGTAGATGCAGAACATCACTGAGTTGGTCTGAGCCCGGAGAAAGAAGGTTCTTTGGAGTTGATCTTGTGAAAGAAACAGAAGACAAGGTTAGTCAAATACAAAGTAATTTGAAGATAGCTCAGTCCTGACAAAAGAGTTATGCAGATAAACGACGTAGACCATTGGTGTTTAACAAGGGAGATTTTATATATCTGAAGGTATCACCAATGAAGGGAGTTACCCATTTTGGTGTTAAAGGCAAGTTGGCACCTCGATATATTGGGCCATTTCAAATTTTAGAGAGGTATGAAAAAGTGGCATATCGCTTGAAGCTACCCAAACATCTTTCAGCTGTGCATGATGTGTTCCATGTTTCTCAATTAAAGAAGTGTCTCTGAGTACCTGAACATAATGTTGAGATTGAAGGAGTGGAACTTGAACCTGATTTGACCTATTCCGAATATCCTATCCGAGTTCTGGATCAGAAAGATCGTGTTACTCGAAGGAGGACAATCAAGTTCTACAAGATACAATGGAATCAACATTCCAAAGAAGAAGCTACTTGGGAATCCGAGGATTACTTGTTAGAAAAATTTCTAGAGTTTCTTGCGTCATTATAGAGTAATGTTAGTTGAGCTCGGTTGTTGCAAGTTGTGTTTTGTAAAGAGACCTTAGCTATTTTATGGGTAGATTTTGTATGTGTTCGCACGACACATTTCCTTTTCCATTACTTACCCTATGGCTTTGAATCTCGGGGCGAGATTTCTTTTAGGGGGAAGGATTGTAACACCTCGGGTGTTTAAATACTAAAACCTGCCATATCATCATATGCATTGCAAAGCATTTGGCATTTAGTGAAAATTTTGATATGCATACACTAAAACAAGTTTCTCTTTATGTGGTATGTGTTGAATTGTATTGTTTGAATCAAGTTTAAAATTTGGTTTGGATTTGAATTTTCAAGAAAACCCTGATTTTCAGTATTTAAATCCTACCCTGAAAACCCATTTCAAAATCTAAGCATATTTTGGGGTTGAGCCTAAAAGCAAAAGTGTAGAGCTTGGTAAGTTATACAAAGTTTGTTTTTGAAGTTTTCAAAGTTGTTATGAAAAATTTGAAGTAATTTGAAAAGGCGAAATTCTTTAAAAGTCCCCTAATTGAATTCAAAAGTTCATTTCAAAATGTAGACCCAATTAGGGGGTGGTTATAAAAGCAAAGTTGTAGAACTTTGAATTTTGAACAACTTTTATTTTTGGAGATTTTTGAGTTGTTATACAAATTTGGGAGTAATTTGGATTTTAAAACAGATGACAATTCTGTAAATAAGTAGAATAGTGCCACGACCACCGCCCCACCACCGGCGTCCTTCTGCTCGGTTCCAGATGTGCCTGTGGCCGCCCTTGGCTTTGCGCTGGCGTGGAGAAGGCCACTGCGTGTTGTCTCCTTGATCTCTTGGTCGCTCTATGAAGCTCAGACACCGTCGCCGTTCTTCCTTTCTTTGCTCTGCTTTTCCCGACGTCGCCGATCATCTCCATTGAGCCCTCACCGTCGAACCAGCGTCTGTGCCATCGCAGCAAAGCGCTCAATAGCTTCACCTACTCCTTGCGTGCCTAGTCATCCAACTGTGGTCACTTGATTTCGCCGGGAATCGTCGCTAGCCGCCTTTCTTCCTCGCGGTCGGCAACCTCTTCGTCGTGCTTGCGCCGTCGTGGCCAGCGCTCTCCGGTGAGCCTTTGCTCTTGCTCAGTGCACCTCTAGCTCCGCCTTGTTCCCGAGATGCTCTATGACCGGTTGATTGCTCATTGTCCATCATAGTCACTTGAGCACCGCCGTCGCCGAAGTGTGCTCCATCGTGGCCGTTGTGAACGTCGACCCGCGTCACCATTGCTTCTCTGGTCTCGCTCTTTGCTCCAACGTGTTCGTGGTGAGCTGCTGAACCTTCCCGTGCCTTTTGTTTACACTCTACCAGCCTTGTTTCGCCAGTGTGGCGTCGTCGAGATGCCACGTCTGCCATGGCCGACGTCAAGCTCGTAACTCGCTATAATTGCTCAAGCTAGTGCCTTCAAGCGATGCGGGGTGGTGTGGGGAGTGTTTTGGTACTTTGGCCGTCGCCGTTGGTCTCACCGTCGGCGAGTTTTTGTCGGTCAGCGCCGTCACCGTCGTGGTCAAAGCGGGAGGTCGGGGATGACATGTGGGGTCACCCTGTCAGCGACTGTGTAGTTGAAAAATGAATTTTCTTCTTTTCTAAAATGTTTGAATAGTGTTGTAATTTGATATTTTTGTGTAGATTTATTTAGAGCTCCAAAAATTATGAAAATTTTTGTGTGACCTATTTGTGATGTATATTATTTCAGAAAAATATGAAATGTTGTTTTTCAGTACTTTTTGAATGTGATAAAAAATGCTCAATTAATTAATAAATGGGTTTCCATGATTTTTCTAGGCTTAATTAATTATCCAAAAATTATGAAAATTGTTTTACCACTTAGTTATCATGTGATGAACATATACAAAAAATTTTGAGCTCAATTGGAATAAGTTGATTTATTTCATAATTTTGAATTAAATAATTAATTCATAAAAGCAAATAGTAACCTTTAATGATTTAGGTTTTGTTTGAAATTTTGGATTGAGTGATGACCTTGGGTCATTAGTTGGTAATGATCCTTGGCAATTGATGTATGTGTTACGAAAAAGATTTAGTTCGTTTGACTTGCAACTGTATCGCGAAGGAAAGTTGTATTCGAATTGTTAATTTTACATCCATCATCAAGCATCATGTTTCGTATTCCGCATCATGTTAAACATGGCATTGTTACTATGTGTAGTGAACGAAGGTGAACACATGGTAGTTAATCAAGTTGCGGAGGAAGTTTATCCGTCTATTGAGGTCGGATCGGATACTTGTGGAACGTCACAGGAATCTAACTTTTCCGTCAACGAAGGCAAGCCCCGGATGCATTTAACCCTACCTTGTGTTTTACAAATTTTATCGCTTTTGCTTTTCTATACTGCATTAAGTGATTAGGAGTCAAGTGGAAACCTAACTGGTGCATTACCAACCTTGTTTTTCCATATCTACCTTGTTACCAGTTTTAATTCATAAATGACTAGTTATGCTTAGTCCTGCTTAGCCGGGTGATTACCTGTCACCTAAGAGTTTTAAATAGATCTTTGGTTACTTATGTTATCATAAGATATGAGCATGAAAGTAATAAATCTAGACCGGGCGGACTCGGTGTGTGAGAGCCACAAGACATAGAGGTCTTGTGAGCGGCTTCTTTTCGCCTGTGTCGATTAAGGTCTGTCTGTTGTTGAATTGCATGAGGTGAGACTTTGTAGTACTAACCACATACTCTGGTAAGCCTTAACTCGGTTATTCTATTACGAGAATGGCTACTCGCGCACTAGGAGTGGAGAGATGGCGGGAATAGCGTGTACCCACGTGGCAATGGGCTAGATTGGTGGAGTACTGTATTCTCGGGTGGCGCGGACCTGTTCTTGTTTTAGAAGATCCGAGGGTAGGTTGATATATGTAAGTCGGGGACCTGCATATGTCGTGTGGTCTGGAATCCCCAACTGGGTTTAATAATCGGTTTGAATCATCGTTGCTCCTTGGTTATGGAGACTCAACTCACTGTTTATCATCGTAGTTAATAACTGAAACTTGAGCTAGACTTGAGAAAGAGTTTGATATGAAGTTTATGATCTCATTACGGATCATGGTAGATTCATATATGGTTCTTATGAAGTTTAAATGTTGAAATACTAAAATTTTGTTAAATAGCTTTTACGCAAAAGAACTTTGAGTATTGCTAAAGCCATACCTTAAATCTCTGAGCCTGCATTTCTGAGTCTTCTCAGTTTTTATTTCGGTTAAGTCTTGTTGAGTACTTTTGTACTCAAGGTTCGTTAACCCTTGTTGCAGGTGAGCCTCATGAGTAGGTCTGTTTTGGACCTTGCTACATGACTGTTGTTCATGTCGATGACGATAAGTGAATGTGTGATCCTTGGGCAGGATGCTTATTTTGTGTGTTATGTTTATGTTAATTATGCCACTCCACTACTACTATGGTTTGTAATAATTACTGAACTTAGTTTGTAAGGTTTGAAACAACTGGTTTGTAAACTATGTTATCGTAAGACTTCCGCTATTTTACTCTGATGTATATATTTGAATAAATGTTGTAATACTACAATGACTCTGTAATGTGATCCTGCTCGGAAATCGTGGATGATTCAGGGTTCCCCGAGGACACCCGACAGACTTCTTAAGTTACCAGGAACATATGCATAGTTGTCAAAGGTCATTGGACAGTGATAAGTGCATGTGGGTCCTATAATTTAGGAGGTTCTACCACATCTGGTGGAAAGAATGAATGGGTGCTGAGAGTTCGACTACTACTCAGCTGTGTGCTCATGTGTGTTTATCTCGCGGTCTGGCTTCTATTAATCTAGATCGATCGGTCGATGGGTCGATCCCGCTTGAATCAGATTGAATTTGATCCCCTTCATGGGACGTCCTGCTTTCCCTTTTATAGGCCAAGGGAAAGCACGGGTTACAGCGGAGGAAAAGAGAAGAACGAGAGAGAGAAGAAGGCCTTTAGGATCGCCGAGTCCTTCTTGTCCTTCATGCGGGTCCTACCGATCCTATAGATGTCAACAGGGATAGCTCCACGTCACGGCCCTATCCGTCACTAGCGCCATGAGCAGGCGTCTTCTGCCGGTCATAGCGTTCCATCCCGTCCTGGTGGACATCATGGTGAACTGACGCGCCTATCATCGTCGTAAGAGGGTTAGGCAAAACAGTACTGGCACGCCCGACACTATTCTTGATGTGAACCCTCCGGTATGGTCTGTTATGGCCATGGGTTACATCGAGGCGTGACAGTTTCTTCCCTGGTGTAAGAGTTTTGACCCAGGCCTATACGCTTGGACCTGGAGTGGTTGGCGGCGGTATGGGTCCCCGTCGGATGAGGTGGAGCTCGAGGCCTCAGGGTTGGGCAAGGCAGAGCACAAACCCAAGGGTCGGGCGAGACGGAGCCCGTGGCCTCGGGGTCAGGCGAGGCGGAGCCCACGGTCTCGGGGTCAAGCTAGGCAAAGCACAAACCCAAGGATCGAGCAAGGTGAACTCTGCGGCCTTGGAGTCAGGCGAGGTCGAGCACAAACCCAAGGGTCGAGCGAGGCGGAGCCCGCCCCTAGAGGTCGGGCGAGGCAGAGCCCACGCACCTGGGGGTCGATTGGAGCTATAGTCACGCTCTTGACTGCTCGAATGAATCAATGTTGATGACCATTAGCTCCTCTTCGTGTACCCTAGTGTTGGTCCCCGACAGTATGTTCAAAGCATTTTGATCTGGATGTTGCATATGTTTTCATACATATGTTGCAACAAATGCGCCAAAATATTTCATCTGTTTCAGTCTTCTATTACAGCAAGTGTTTTCATGTTGCAAGTGTTCTATCTAGATGTTGCATATGTTTTCACATATATGTTGCAGTTGTATGTTCCAAATGTTTCACCTATTTCGGACGTATGTTGCAAGTGTTTTATCTGAATGTTGCATATGTTGCAGTGGTTATACACATATGTTGCAAACATATGTTTTAATTGTTTCACCTTGTTTTAGTATGTTGCAACAGGTGCTGCTCCCCACGCGCTCTAACTCGTGGGCAAGCACGCGCTACACTAGAAAGGCACCCCTGCACCACCAGGTGTGGTCGCCCACGGTGGAGCTTGCAGCCGGCTCACACACATGTGCATGCGCGTTGTGCTCCCTCTCTCTCGTGCATTGGAGCACGCGCGATGTGATCTCTCTCTCTCTCTCTCTCTCTCTCTCTCTCTCTCTCTCTCTCTCTCTAATTGGGCACGCGCGCTGTGATCCCTCTCTCTCGCATGCAGCTAGGGTCTCTCTCGCATTGGGGCATGTGTGTTGTGCTCTCTCTCGTATTGGGGCACGCGCTGTGTTCCCTATCTCTCGCATGCAGCTGGACGGGCAGGAGGATGCGTGGGGCGTAGCAACAGGTGTGGGGCACAGCATCAAGAGGAGGAGGCGCAGGGCGCAGCAGCATGCGCGGGCGTCCAGACGTGTGGGTCTATCCGGACGTCCGGGCGCTAGCATAGCCCCCAAACTTTCGAGTGACCCGAATTAAACTTCAACCAGTGGATCGAAACACCCCCACTTAGGTGGTGTTTGGTTGTCCCTCCTAAATTTTAGTCGATGTACCATCGAATGTTTAGACACATGCATTGAGTATTAAATATAGACTAATTATAAAACTAATTGCATAGTTTATGACTAATTTACGAGACGAATCTTTTAAGCCTAATTAGTTCATGACTTGACAATGTCTACAGTAACATGTGCTAATGACAGATTAATTAGGCTTAAAAAATCGTCTCGTGGAGTACTGCCGGATTATGTAATTTATTTTTTTATTAGTATCCGAATACCTCATACAATATCTTCCCGACACACCTTCTAAATTTTAGTCAGTGAATCCAAGCACCACCTTAATTTGGATAACTAACGGACGAACATGATGAGTATGATTGGGCATATCGTTACTAAATGAATTTAATTTGTAGCAAATCCGTGGCAATGCACGCATGGCCTGATGGACATTTAACTATCGTTACTAAATGAACGAATGCATAGATTATTAGAAATAAGAATGTTATGGATTTTTAAACCCATTTGCAACACATGGACATACATCTATCTTTCAAATTGGTCAAGACTCTCAAGTTTATGAGCCCTTCTGTATGGTACCCGAGGTTGCTTCATTGAATTTGCTCCATTAATAGACTCACGATTCGACTCTGATCGTTATGTATTACCAAGATAAATAGTCTAGTACCATTAGATTTGTGGCCAAATACTTTGGCAGAAACTCATGGTACCATGAAAGTAGAAAGGATTGGATATAATACACCTATATATAGAGGCCCTGTTCTTTTGAACTTATCAGCCGTACCGTTTCAGTAAAATAATAATATTTTTCTCTCACAACAAATCAGTATCAACATCAGCCATTTTTCAAGCAGCCGAAAAGGGCCAGAGTTTTTCCAGCTAAGCTAGCCGAAAAGGGCCAGAGTTTTTCCAGCTAGCGAAATACCCTTGTGCGGTGCTTGCATCCGCTGTGCACATGGATCTCCATCAGTCCATCTCCTTCCCCACCGAACCTGTTCGTTGTGCGTGCCCACCTCTGACCCCACCGCCTGCCGCCGTTCTCTTCCCGGTCGTCTTCTTGCTCAGTGCGTCTTCTTGATCTTAGCCGCCGTCCTCCTCTGTGCGGCTTCTTGTCCATGTGCGTACGCTTCTCCTCCCGGGGCTCGTCGATGCGAAAGGCGGCTCCAACCCGCACACGGCCATGTGCGTGGTGAGCGCATCCTCCGTGTGGCCCTTTTCGTGGCCGCTCTCGCCGTCGACCGCTTCCGACCAATCAGCCAGCAGCGCTGGCCTCGGTGCCAGCAAGCCTTCTTCGGTGCTGCACTTTGCCTCCATCGCTCTAGGCCTTAGACCCTCACTTTGCCTCCATCGCTCTAGGCCTTAGACCCTTGAGGACCTAGCTCCGGCAGCCAGGGTGTTCAATGAATTGACGATGTTGATTTTAGATGCGCAAGTATAACCAAACACAGATTACTAGATGCAGCTTGCCACTATGCATCCAACCAAACATAAACAGAAGCAATACAGAAGAGTAACACAGCCTAGCCAAACAACTATAAAGTAGAATTTCAAGCAAGGCAATGCAAGTTCTGTGCAGACAACCAATGAGACCCATAGAGAATACAAAGGCTTGGGGGCAAGACACCACTCCAATATCCTGCCAACCAAATATACTATAACAAGAGTTTAGTTCAAGACAACCTCGGTTCAAAACCCTAGCATCAAAATTCATAAAGAGCAGACTTAGAACACCCTGTATGGTTTCCCCATGGTGCTCTTGACGTACAGGCATCTCACCTGCATAGCATATATCACATGTTATAACCAAGTCCTTCAGCTTGTATATTCTAAAATGTTCATTAGATGTAAACACAACAGGAACAGTTCTTAAGGTATGTATGCATGCAACAGAGACCAGAGCATCACTCACATTCTGCCAATTCTTCTTCAGAAGGGACACGAGGAAGTTGACGCTCATTTGGATGTTCTGCTGGATCTGCTTCTCCTCCATTGACAAGTTACCGACAGCGACGCCCATGCAAAGGACTTTCTTCAGTTGAAACTTGACAGTAGCCTTCGTCTCATTCACCTTGGATTCAAGAGATTCCTGGTGAGTAACCAGCGTAGGGAACTTGCCTGCAGTAATAATATCAACATGATTCTGTTATAAAAAAAATATATCAACATGATTCAGTCAGCAGGGCAGGCAATGCAGACCATATATAGCAAAACCTCTCAGATGCACAGCTACCAGAGTGTCATTGCTTTGAGAATGTCAAATAGCAATAGCAACTAATAAAACAGTCTAACATTAACACAATGACAGGCCATTGACTTGCAACAAGTACAATTTGGTCATTATCACTCGTTGCAGGTAAGACAACACATAGGAAGAACGCTTTCAGTGCGTAACATAAACGAATGAAAACAGCAAAATCATGCAAAACTACAAACAAAAATATGAAACACTGCATGTTACAGCTTAGCAGCATGCAAAGTAACAATCATGTCAGAAATGGACTACTTGCCTGCCTTGTTGAGACCAGGACCAAGGAGACGGGGAATCTGCTTGATGATGGCCTCTGATGCCAGGAAAGCATGATACTTCTTGGCAAGCTTCTTAACAAGCTTCTTGTTCTTGTTCATTTTCTTGAGGGCCTCAACATCCATATAGTCAAGTCCCATCTTCTCAGCCTGCAAATGTAGTAAAATGGTTTCTGTGAGGAAGAGTTGATCTCAGATAGAAAGAACACATATTATCTGAGCAAAATTGAAACTTTCATACAGTTGAGCAGAATTTGTATATACATATTTTAATGCAAATGGAATCAAGCGCAAGATTGGACTAATACATGCTAGTCACAATTGAGCAATTCAGAACATTGTTTTTTTTTTCAGTTCAACAAACTACTAGTGTACTACTGTAAGCATGCTCAACATATAAATAAATAGAATTTCAAGCACATCATCAACTGCCTGCTTACCTCCTCAACATGCTGGGCATCACCAAGCATGCAGACCTTCATCTTCGGACGAGGGATGTGGGGCAACTTAACAGAGCCACTGAAACGCTTGTCCTTCTGTGGATCATAATTCTTCAGACCAATCTGAAGTTCAACAGTCTCAGTGAACTTCCTATTCTTCTCCTTGGCATCCCCAACAATCTGGGAAATGGCATCCTTGAGAACCTCGGACTGCAACTTACTGCAATAATATCATTGCACAGAAATTATTTGACATAGATAATCTATCTGGATGGGAACACCACATTCCAATTATTCCTGCCAATAGGGAGAATTGTAGAAGGCAAAAACTGCAGAATAATCAATCATAATAAGCAAACTAATGGTGTGTTTGGTTTGTGGAGTCACCCATGCTTCATGAGGTGATGCATCATGAGTTCATCCCATGAATTTTGGTGGAATCAATCCATTCCTCATGCATATACTAATTATTACCTTGTGAGGAATGAGATGGTGATGGATCAACTCATTCCATTCCACAAACCAAATAAAAAAAGTGAAGAGTAAG
Source organism: Miscanthus floridulus (assembly GCF_019320115.1). Taxonomy (NCBI): domain Eukaryota; kingdom Viridiplantae; phylum Streptophyta; class Magnoliopsida; order Poales; family Poaceae; genus Miscanthus; species Miscanthus floridulus. The sequence goes on along the minus strand of NC_089587.1, from coordinate 98,120,783 downwards.
AAGATGGACCACCTCGTTCCTCAAACCAAACACACTCTAAATGAATCTATCTCATGTGTCGAGACAACAACCTGAATCTATCTCGCATCCATTTTCATTATGTGAACGAACTAACAGCTGGACCCAACTCCCAAAGAATCAGATTGGAATAGGCCTGCTAATGGGGTCTAACCCACCCCAACCAATAGCCAATGAGCTAACTGTTGTAGCCCAAACCCTACCCGAAAATCTAAATCAAGCAACCACCCCAACCTGCTCCACAACACCCACCCCAACCCGCCCTATTTAACCCATGGAGCATGCTAACTGATGCTCTCAGGTTGCTGAATGGTCCATCACCAGGCGGTTCTAAAATCATGGAGAAAAGTAATCCAGATGAACATAAATAGAAATTTCTGAGCAACACATCCAATATCCATCCACTGGTAACACACAGCAGCAATTGGAGATGGTAGGATACAAATTGACCTTCTCACAGTTCATTTAAAAAATTTATTTCTACAGAAAACAAGAGAAAATGTCACAGAAAAGCCAAACTAGATGGCCATTAGCAACGGCCAGCCAGCATTAAATCCTGCATTTCTCTTGTAGGAAAGAGCTCGAGAGCTGTGGTGGAAACCATGTGATCACTTCCATATCAAACAGTCACACTTCGCTTTCCAAATCCATCACTAATCCAGGAAAAAATAGTCAAAAAGAAGAAAACAGACTGCAGCCAGATGGATCCAGAAAAAAACAGAAGCAGTGCAAAGAGTGATGCAGCAGACAAATGGATCAAAAGAAAACAGAACTCAACTGCAGAGATAGGTTAGAGAAATAGTTGATGAAAGTGCACAGGACGAGGGCTCAACAGCAATGCTCCTCGCCTTCTATGCAAGCTGCCAGCAGCGGTAGATTGAGGATGGCGGCAGCCTGTGGGAAGAGACGACTGACAAGCACATCCTCTCCACTGCCCACTATAGCAGCGACCTTGGCCCCCGCCCCTAGCCCCACTGCGACAGCAGGGGATGATAAAACCCACTGACTGCACACGCCGAACCGCCCCAACTCGCGTTTCTTGTAAACCCAACCCGTCCCGATCCATGACATAGTAAAGTTTCCACCCATTTACACACAGCACACATTAGAACCCGTCCCAAAAAACCCGTTAAATCCCGCCATGATAGCAGGCCTAGATTGGAAAGACCACGGCTACATCAAGCATAAACTAATCAAAGCATGATACAGGGGGGCTCCTAGATTTCTTATCATACTTAGATCGATAGCATAGCTTATAATAATCAAATGAAAAAGAAGTCAAATACATAAGGCAATGATCTCCTAAAGGCACGATTCAGCTGAAAAGATCCCTGATAGGACCAAATCCTACTATGGCAATCGACAAGACAACTATACGAAATCGGCATTTCTTTCGCAAGAACTAACGCATGACACAGCAGATGCGACGAGAAAGAGAAATCGGTAGTACCTCATGGCTGCAACCGGTCACTCAACTCCCTGTAGAACGAACAAAAAAAAAAAACAGAGAAAGGGTCAGATACGGTGAAATGGCCAACAGATAGGGCACCGAAACATGCGATTTCGCGAGTCGAGCCGTCAGCAAGAGAGGAGGCGGCCACGGGCCACGGCAGCAGAAGCGTACCTGCTTAGGGTTTGGACCGAGGCGAGCGACGGAGCGAGAGGAAAGGGAATTGAACGGCGGCGCCGGGTGTTTATATATGAGCGGGGAGCGGTGTCGAAGCAAAACCCTAGAACGGGCTCCCGATGGATGACTCGTGTTAAGCTTGGAACCGTCGGATGCAGGTACGGCCGTTATGGGCCATTGGGCCTCTTCCGGATGTATGTGGGCCATGTTTGTGGCTTTGCCACTGATCAAGGGCCTCCTGTAGTGACTATAAGGCTATTTTAACTCCTACCATAAGCTATCGTTATTATCGGATTTCCCTCCTACTTTAAAATCAGACATTTTACCTCCTATAAACTCTCAAGACCATTCAAATTAGCTCCTGCCATGGATTGAAGTGGTTTCAAAGGTGATTTTATAATTTTTTTAATTAAATTAAAATCTAGTAAATACTTGATAATATTTTAAATCCAAAAATGTCTCTAAATCAAGATAAATCCTATATATATATTGGATGTGAAAAATCCAAATAAAATATTTGATTGTTAAAATGTCTCTAGACATTTTAAAAAAACAAATATAGCACTAGAAAAATGGGAGAAATACTAAAAAATCTAGAAAAAAAATCCAAAAACACTATGATTGATATGTATAAATGAGCTTTAAAAACTTGACATGACAAAAATATGAGATGCAACCAGTATGAACACAACTTACATTAATGTTCAATGCATTTATGTTATGCATTTGTGGTGATTGTGTCTTATGTTTCTGTTGTATACATTTAGACATCAATTAGAATGATTTTGGAACTTTCTTATAATTTATGGATATTTTTCCAAAATTCTAGAACCAAATCTAATTTTTGGAAGCTGCTAGAGATATGAGCTCTTTTTATTTAAATTTGTTGTATACTAATCTATATCTAGGATTTTTATCATAATTTTTACAAACTTAGAGGCATTTTCGTGGTTTAAATATAGGGTTTGTGAAAAAACGCAAAAACAAATGTCCCTATCTCCTATCCACGTTGTCAGCAAAGTCAACTGATTTCGCTCCCTCGACGTTACCTGTATGTAGGGATGAAAACGGTACGGATATTTTCTGACCGTATTCGAAACCAAATCCGTTTAGAGGGGTTGAGATCTGTCTATATCCGAGTCCGGATATCCAACATCCGATACCGTATCCGTATCCGAATACTCAAATCGCATATTTATGATGTCGATATCCAATCGTATCCTATCCGACATAGTTGACACTATCCGTATTCGAATCCGAATCCGG